>NC_135083.1:26002500-26302500 GCF_051107435.1 Chaetodon auriga
ATATGACTCCGCAGACTTTTAAATGACATCATACAACACATTGAGGACTTACATTCATGCCGGTCTTCAATATTATAGAAAATATATTATTTACATAGAAAGTTCAGGAGCAGTCTTAAGGAAACACATAAATGTGAAACAATTTAGAGCAGAGGTTACAGAAGTAGACTGGAACCAGCAGATAATCAGCAGTACAGTATGTGGTACTGGAAAGTCAATGCCTTCTGTATGGGCCCCTCCACAGTTACATGCCGATTCATTCTATTATCTTCATATCCCTCCTCACATGAGGGACCATACACTCAGTCCCCTTTTCCTAACCAGTCCTATGCCCCTGGGGTGAGGGCTGAGATTCCTCCAAAACAACCCATCCATTTCCTGTCATCTTTCCCCCACAGCAGTAATCGAAGTGTAGTTTCAGTGCAGTTTCACTCTTTGAGTCACTCACATCTGCAACACAAAAATGTAATCTATATGATCAGCAACATTGGGTAACACCTTTAAAGTTAAGTCAATCTTGGCTAGCTCATTCGTTTTCGTCTGCCTGGAGCAGTCCATCTCTGTACAACCTTTGGGATGAAATCTGCCTCAATTTGAATCACATGGGAAAGCCATCGCAGTGGTCTCTGCCTTACAAGCACAAGTTGCCTACCTTTGTCCCCTCCAGATTATCCCCATGAGGATCTAACTAGATATTCAAGTGTCACATTCCTTTGATAGAAAAAGGGGTTTGAGCAGCATCATGAGCTTTCTGTTGTTTTTGTCTTTGAGGCTGCTATGTCCACAACAATTGTTCAAAGCAACAACTGCTGTGTTGTGAGGGCCCAGTGTATTGTCCTCTATAAAACACAACTAAGAGGCTTCAGCTCTCTGAGGCTGTACTCTTGTTAAAAATGCTAACTTCAGTATGCTAACAATGCATGGCAAATAAATTAGGTAGTCCACAGCCTTAGGTACTATAGCTTTATTGTGAAAAAGATTTTCATTCAGTTCTTGGCAGTGTCATTGTGTGTTTGCATTTCATTTTCCTTTACGTTGAAACAAACAAATAAGGCCAATGTGTTTCAGTCATCATTCAATTTAATCATTGAAAGAATGCTAGCCCTGTAGGATTTGAACATAAGCCATATATTTTTTTAACTGACTGGATTCAGCAATGACGTCAATGATCATTTTTACTGTATATAATAAGGTTTCAGGTGACTTACATTTTGGATTTTAGATCTGGTACCAATGTTTCAGGATGTGTATATGGCAGGAAAAAAACACTTGAGAGACAAGCTCATAAAATTCCTTCTCAGCCAGGGAGCCAAAGCCTCTCAAAATTCTTTCCTTGGACCGAGACCATTGACTGCACTTGTGAGCTACTAAGTCATGAAGAAAACCCCAGTGTGCGATTTACGTCCCCTGTAAGTGCTACTGTAAGTGCATTTATTCATATGCTGTAGCACACACTTTTAGTTTACTTGAATCTTTACATTTTATGCTACTTCAAACTTCAACTCCACTGTATGTATATCAGAGTGAAATATTGCACCATTTTAAAAGCAAAAATATACGATATATTTATTTCACTATGAGTGCATTGATCCCTGTTGGGTTATGAGCAATGGGACTGTAGTACAATGGTGATGATGAGGACAAAGAATAAAAGAACAGAGCTTGCATACAGTACAGTAGATAAGCGTGTGTGGGGGTGGCATGAGTAACTAAATTCACACTTCCTGACTTGCTAATGAAACTATATTAATTGAATAAATGGAAAATGTTGTTTTGATCGCCATCTCAGTGGTCCATGAAATGAGTGACTGTATGTGTGTGTGTGTGAGTAAATCTGTGCAGCTGCCCTTCCACACATTTGCTTCTGTGCGACCTCCTCTGGATGTGTGTGCGTGAGTGTGTGTATGTGTTCAGCAATGTGTGCCACTACAGAGTGACAGTGCGCCCCGTAAGCACATTTCCAACAGGCTAATTAAAGCTCCTCCGGAATAAGGCCAGGCTTATTAACATCTCAACACAACCACTAAAGCCTGCTCATAACCCAACAAGGATCAATGCTCTTCATTAGGGCCGGACCCAATACTGCTGTCCTGCCAAGCCAACCCAGCCACCCAAATGAAGACTATAGGGGAAATGCAGAGCTGGTGAAAAATGCAGAAAGTGAGCAGAGAGGGGGGAACTGGTAGTAGTGTGTATGTGTTTATCTGTGGCTGTGTCACCCTGTATTTTATAGTTTCCTGGAGAGGAAATGGTCCTTACATATTAATGCGAGGAGATGCAGTGATGGCACTAATGATGTACTGGATATATTGCTTTGAATTGACCGTATACTGCAGCTTTCAGTCCACTGATCACACAGTCTCAGAATCACAGTGTCTTCTTGGCTATTTTTATAAACTCTATTTTTGCATATGCTTATCTTACATGCTGTGATGTGCAATTTAGCATCACTACATAGCACCATCTTTGGTATATAGGCAACAATAATTTGGTGCATAGCATATAGGAGTTTAAAGGATAAGGCTAATGATATTCTGGATTTTTCTTACTGTCATGTGCATGAATAGACCTCAATCAACAAGTGTTGTCTGTATATCCAAAGCTTGATATACAGTAGCTTATTCCTCTGTGGCATAGAGCTCCAAACTCATTAAACCCATCTGGGTGTAACATTCCTTGATTACGATGTACATGGCGACTGCAGTTTATTTTGACTCACATACACCATCCTGCTGCTGGAGACACTCAATAGCGTTCTGCTGTTTATTTATTTCTTTTTTATTTAAACTTTGTTTAATCAGGCAGTCTCATTTAGATTAAGATCTCTTTTCTGAGAGAGACCTGAGAACTAGAAACAGTCACAGGAACACAAGCAGAAACAACACAATTGCGCAACAAACAAACAAACAAACAGCTACAATAATCATACAAAATATACAACAAAAGGCTTTGAAACCTCAAAGGACCCTACTTGATGGCAGTTTGTAGTTCTGCCAACATTAGTAAATGCATAAGGGATATCTAAGGTTAAGGTGTTACTGGATTGTTTACTGTAGTTACTAGATTTAACTGAAAGAAGAAATGTGAGGTAGTATGGAATCTGGAATCAATCAAATCAAATGTTCAATATGAATCTTGAAAGACAGTCTGCTATCAAACTATTCCTAATTATCTGTATTATGGTAACATACTCCATGTGAAAATACAATGTCTCCTGACATTCAAAATTCTTCTCTTTAATATTCAACCCTTGTTCTTAAAGAAAACCAAACTATATGTACTGGTGTGTGTTGATATATCAATATGTAAAAGCAGTCATACTTTGTGGTCTGTTCATATTCAGTCTGTCTGATTTGTTCATATTCTTGTTCACACGATTGTACTTGCTGCATCAGTGTGTATTCCACTGGCTCCAACCTAGGCTTCAGTCTGGGTTCTCCTTGAGTCTCCCATGCTGGTTCACTCAAGGATAGAGAAGTCACTGGATTTCTCTGAGGCACATAGGTGAATGTCACATTTGACTTTGTGACTTAGTGCATCAGTACTGTGCCATGGGGACATCATCGTCAGAGTGAGATGAATCACTTTGAAGTGGCCATTTTCAGCATAACCCTGTTGTGTGGTGAGGGCAGACCAAACAGCAGATCTACTTGGAGGCGGGGATGGCACCCAAACATGAGGTTGTGAGGTGAAAAACCCAAAGGGCAGTTCAAAATCAGGGTATGCCAGTACAGGTGGGTGCGAAAGGATATCAATCAATCAGTCGACTGAATGGGGGTCTTTGTGGGTAACTAAGCTCCTTAATCTTTCTTAACTTTTCCTGTACCCCTTCAGGCTTTCCTTTTACTTGCAGCAGCCCATATATTGGCTTTGAAATATGGGAAAAGTCTTGAATGTACATTTGGTAGAAACTCAGGAACCCAAGCAACTTGTAGACTTCTCTGCTGTAGTGGCTCCCTTAGTGACATCACAGCCTAAATGTGTTTTGGTTCTACTCTCACACTATTAGCCAGCCTCCCCACATACCTGAACTCTTGCTTTAACAGCTCACCTTTTGTGAATGGGATCTTAACACAATGGCATTGTAGGGCTCTCAGGACTCTATGCACTGCTCCCACATGATCAGCAAAGGGCTAGGAGTAACAGAGGGTGTCATCAAGATAAGGAATACAGCTGTCATCAAGCAGTAGCATCTCCTCCACCCTATTCTGAAAAGCAGCAGGGACATTGCAGAGACCAAATGGTATTCTCACACACTCATATAGCCTCAAAGGAGGAAAGCAGTCATGTGGTGGGATCCTTCAGCCACATAGCCTTCGTAATGGGCTTTGCCTTGATCGAGAATGCTGAGCCAACTATGGCAACCCAATGTCCAAGAAATCCTGAATGCAGGCCAGTGAGTGATGGTCTGGCACTCTTTTCTAGTTCAGCAGTCTATAATCAATGCAAATTCTGAGAGTTTCATCCCATTTTGTGACACAGACTACAGGTGCTGTGAAGGGTCACTTTGGCTTTGACAATTTACCTTCTTCTGCTGCTCAACTGTTATAGAATCAAGAACCAACAGTGTTTTTTTTATAAATGTTCTCGTAATCAATGCTGGGACTGTCTGTCTCAAAGATCTTGTCAGTTGGTAAATGGTAAATGGACTATATTTATATAGCACCACTATATAAATGACCACTCAAAGTGCTTTTTACAAGTCTCCATTCACACATACTTTCCTGTGATGGTGGCTCGCCTACCTGTTCATTACAATAAAATGCAATAACCATTCACACACACTCAAATGCTGATGGCACAGAATCGGGAGCAAGTTGGGGTATCAGTATCTTGCCCAAAGACACCTTGACATGTAGACTGCCGAGGCCAGTGACCACTAATTTGATAGACTGAATATCTGCTAGTACCCTGCACTTGATGAGCTACACACTGAGATTGTGACACCTTTAAAGCCTACTTACACTTTAGCATAGTCTTCTCCTGGGTGTTTCCAAGTCTGGATGAAGCTCACTATTGCCCCTGCACTCGCATTGATCTCCATGGCACCAGCAAATAGGTTGGACAGAACAGATATGAGTTTAGGCTGGCTCTCGTTGCTCTTAGTGAGTCCTTGGATTACATTAAAATCAACTAATTGTCTGTCTAATTTCAGGCAACTTACCAGGAAGGGCACTCCAATGATAAGTCTGGGTCATCATTGCCTTGCAGGTTTATCACCACCTCAACCCATCTGTCATATGGTACCTCATCTCTGGTGACTGCAGACACATTCAGATTATCATTCATAAATTCACTAAGACCTTGGCCAGGCATGATTTTTCCTTCTAGGTGCGGTTGAGTAAGCTTACATTTGCTTGCTTGCCTAGCAAGACAGCATAGCCAGCCATACTGCATTTAAGCAGAGATGGGAGACTGATGAGTGGAGCGACCAACTTATATGGCTGTCTCTTTGGGGGTGGGATGTGTGCTCATGACTGATCAGGGGTTGTCCCATTGCCTCACCGCATCCTGTTTTCCAACAGCTTATGTTTCTTCAAGCAGTCAACAGCACGATGGTCCTCATTGTAGGCAGCCATACAGTTTTTGTGTCCTTCTCTCCCTTGTCAGGGTTACTGATACTGTACATTTAACTCTTGTATTTCTATACAAAGAGATTCAGATGTACAGTCCAAAACATACAATATCAAACCTGACTTTGATCATATTACTTGTACTTTCTTCAGGAATATGAAGCTTCTTCAGCAGGAGTTTCTCAACATATAGCATATACATAGCTTAACAATGTGTACCCATTCATTGGCATTTATGCTATATGCTAGCCCCAGGCAGCACTACTGTGGGCTATCTTTACACTACTTATTTTAATCACATATGTAGCCTTTTATAAGTACATAAAAGTTTATTATATTGATAACATTCAGTGGGTAGATACCCCAGAGATACCACCCGTTAAACAGGAGAAATTATGTAACACAAGTGTTTGTCACTGTTGGACAGGTTGCTCTTGGCAGAATTATAAGCAGTTAGCACTCCCACCCATGTAGCCAATTTCTGATGGTAAGAGGGCTTTACTGAGTACCATCAGCAACAACAGTCTGAGTTCTCTCTGTAAGGTAAGAGTGGAACCATTTCTTTGAGCTTTGTAAACACCTGTACTGCTTACCAAACTGCTCTGCTGGACAGATATGGTATCAGATATTAGAGCTTGATGAGTCATTTTGAGTTGAGTTTTAGGGATTTTAATGTCTTGACACAAGTGACGTTACAGTGCTCCAGAGCCAGGCTATCTGTGTGGTGTGTTAGTAAGAATGTTATCAGTTATTGATGTCAATTATTGATGAATTAAGAGGATTTTTGAAATTTGGTCTGGTGGGTTTGTCTGTGAGCTGAAAATGTTGAAGTTCAAGACTGTTCTCCTAATGTGTTAGAGCTGTGAGAGAGCCAATCCAGGGTAAGATCCCCCATTATTATTAACTCAGAGGAGGCATACAGTGACCAGTTTTGCAATTCCCTCCAAGGAATCTAAATGTGCTGAAGGGGGGCAATATGTACCAACAATGATCAGTTGCATGTCCCTACCAAGACAGAGGCCCAACAGAATATATTGATATTTCTTGAGCTCTGAGCACAAGCCAATTTCATGGGCAGTGAAGCAGTCTTTTACATAGATCAGAACTCTGTCTCCCTTACTTCTTGATCACATCTAAAAACGTTGTATTCATTTATAGTAATGTCAGCATTTGGATCTTATGAAATATAGTCAGTCTTAGGGAACAAGCTTCTGATGGCAAAATGTAACAATCCGAGTCTGTGGCATATTTTAAAGGCTTGAGATGTGTCAAGTGTAACATGCTGTTTAGAGGAAGCAGAGGGCAGATGAGTGAGCATAACAGGAAGATAACTAAGATTTTTGAAGGAAACACATCTATGTTGACTTCTAGCTAGATGGCCAGTTTTAGAAATAACAGGAATAGTGTCTACAATTGACCAATTTTCTGTAGAACTGTCTGCAGTTGAAGTATTTTAAGGGTTGATAGAGGGTGCTGGCTCCTCATGAACAATGGAATCAGTAAGGCTGGTGCTGGACACCAGCATTGTCAACTAAAGAACAAAGGAATAGTTTGATATTTTTGTTTTCTTGGCTGAAGTTTAATAACAACATTGATACCACTCTCATATCTGTAAGTTAAATATGAAGCTACAGAGAGGGGGTCATTATCTCAGCTTAACATAACGGCTGTAAGAGAGGCAGCTCGTCTGGCTCTGTCCAAAGTAATCTGTGAGTGAAGTTATTGTGTAAAAACAATAATGTCAAATAATAACACAACACAGCTGTGTTTTGTATGGATTAAACAAAGAACATATAATGCGTTCATTACTGAGCTTTAGAGGTTTTGGTGTGTCTTTTTGTCACTGTTGGACAGAGCCAGGCTAGCTGTTTCTCCTGCTTCCAGTCTTTATGCTAAACTACCGTTCTCCTTGCTCTAGATTCAGACATGAGAGTGGTGTCAATCAACTCATCGAACAGTTGGTCTAACACATGACCGATGGAACAGAAAGGTTCTTCTTTAATCAATACTTACTTTTGCGCATGACTGCAAATCTAAGCATACTTTTAAGATTCAAGCATATTTTGTTTGTTGGGCTCTGAGCGCCACCTAAACACAGATTACCTACACTTAGTACTGTGCACGAATGCATCTTATGTACATACTGTGCTGGCAGAGGACTGAAGGTGTTGCTGCTCTGCTACTTTGTTAGTTACTTTTGGCAAGAAAGTGATTAAGTCTAGTTCTCAAAATATTGAATTCCTTTTATTAAGTCTTAATAAGACTTGATTTCAAAGATGTATGTCATCAGTATGAACCAGTGGGCTTGGGGCCCCCAACATTATTGTTTCAGTTCTACTAAGTACTGGCATCTCTGTCCATAGTCTTGAAATCTGTCTTCTCGTCCATTTGTCAGTTGTCATCTTTTAACTTAATCTCATGTAATGCTCTCTGTCATCCAACCCGTTTTCACCCAATGCACAGATATTTCT
This sequence comes from Chaetodon auriga, assembly GCF_051107435.1. Lineage (NCBI taxonomy): Eukaryota > Metazoa > Chordata > Actinopteri > Chaetodontiformes > Chaetodontidae > Chaetodon > Chaetodon auriga. The sequence continues at coordinate 26,010,545 of NC_135083.1, forward strand.
GGCCTCCCCTCATCTTGTATCCTACTAGGTCAACTTTGAGGCTGGTTCAAAGCAGCAACTGCAGCAGTGTTTTCCTTTGGCTCACTGACCTGCTGACACTCCCAAAGATCAGAGGTAACACCGGCTCTGCACTCTGCTGCTTCCTTCTCTCCCTCAGCAGAAAAAAAAATCCTTCGCTCTCCTCCATCAATTAATAATACCCTCCCATCGGAGTTATAGCTTGTATACATAAGCACACACTCACACACATAGGGTGGGTATTTTTTTCTTCCCACTCCTGTACATAAAATTAGTAATTCATTTGTAGGGAGAACAGATTTACCGACATGAAGGCAGGAACATATTGCCTGGGTTTCCCCGAGGGCATCGTTGCTGACTCGTGTCATATTTACTGTATAATTGATTTTTAAACACGCTCGTCTCTTTCCATTCCTGAGCTACTATTTTTTCTGCTTCCCCCTGTTGTCCACAGCAATTGATCCTTCCACTCTAACCATGTACCTATATTCATCTATTCATTGTAAGATGAATAACATCATCTCAGCATTTTTGTCTTTCATTATATATTGGTTTCTTTTCAGGCTCTCCCTCCGATCTGACAGGAACACCTTAGAGGAGGGAGACAGGGAGACAGGTAGAAGGGAATAAAGAGAGAACTGGGGCTTTTATAGGAGTGAGGCTGAATGAGAAGAAGGGGGGGCATGATGAAGGAAGATGGCTGGAGAGACAAAGGGGGACAGAATAAGTGAGGTGGTAAAAAGAGGCTTGAAGACCAGAGTATGCTTTAAATAAACTTTGAAGCACATCTATTTGTAGCTGTTCAGACTGCAGAGTGAAACGTCTGCTGTCATAGCAAGCATGAGATGTGATAATTGTTGAAATAGAGATAACTGAGAACAATTTAAGACACATTGTCAGGACGTGGTTGTGCAAAATAGTGAAAGGATTTCTAAGAAGAATAACGACGAAGAGTCTAGAGGTTGTAGAGATTGTAGAGATTGCAGAGCGGTGCTTTGAGCTAAATGCTAACATCAGCATGCCAACATGCTCAATATGACAACGTTAACATGCAATGTTAAGGATCTATATTGTTCCATTAGCCAGCATCCACTTTCAAAGTCAAGTAGGAGGTGCACATTTCAGTGGTTTCACTGCAGGAATAATTGTGCAATCAAGAAGTATCAGAACAGAGATCAGAGTTAGGAGACCTGGAAATGAAAGAAACAGAACAGAAAGGCAAAAGGAATAGGATGATGAGGGATGCATTAGTTATGAAAGGGAAGGAGAAGAAAGGAAAAGAAAAGAAATAGGTGCAATTAAAGTAGAGGGGAGCAGAGGACGAGTGGAGAGCAGAACAGTGAGCAGGAGACCAGAGAGCGAAGCCCCCCTTCCTTAGGGGAGGTGCAGGGCTCTTCTAATCAATCCATGGATGCATTGTAAAATCAATGCTCTGTATAATTAGGGCAATCCAAGGGTAAAAAAAACACCCCGCTCTGCATTTTGCCTCCGTCTGCACTCAGTCTTTGCTTTCTCCTTTAATAACGTCTTCATCGTAAATGGCTTCAGGTCACAGTTACATTATTCCAAATTGGTTGGAATAATTGAAAAACCTCTAGGTCCTCACTGTATGACTTGTCACCCAGTGCAATAGCCTCAAAAGTAACAATGTGCCATGATAAACTTTATCTAAGTCCATTCTTTTAAACAGCTTGATGGTTTTTACTAATAGGCTTTATCCCTGCTCTCAGCCAAGTTACAATCAATGAATTCTCCGAAACATACTCATCTTGTTTTTCTTCTTCCAACCAACGAATAGTAAGGACCAGACCTGCAATGCCACTCCAGGACTCACCTGTATTTGACCCTTCTCTCCCACTGTCCTCCCATTTAAATATTTCCCCCCAAATCTCTCATATTTTTAACATTTCTAAAAAAAAAAAAAAACTAATAAAAAAAAAGTTGGTTATAATGTTGACAGCAGACGTAACCACCTATTTGATGTGTTTGCTACATTCCCCCCAGTGCAGCAGGTGGCAGTCTGTAATATCTATTAACAAAAAAAGTAACGAACTTAAAAGCCTCCGGCCAATAAAACAAGAAAAAGAAGAGGAAAAAGAAGGATGGATGTAAGAGGGATGGAATACGTACCAAAAAGGCTAAAAGTTTCTGCAAGTATCTCACCAAATATGAGGAGGCTTGCCCACACTTAATGAAGAGCAACATCGTTTGAACACACATGGACTTTAGTATATCACATGGAGGGGCAGGCGGCAAATCTGTCAAACATAACTGCACCCGCGAGGCACAGAAATGTTGGTCTCTGTAGCAGTTTTACCTGTTGATGACATGACTTCATTCAGCCTGCCTCAACTCCACCCACACTCCACCTCTTTGTCCATTTTTGGATAAGCTGAGAATGTGGCAGAGTCAGGCGCTGCCTAGAGCCATACACACAGAGCTTTACAGTGGTTCTTCAGAAACCTATGGGTGATATGACATAGAGACTATGTCCCTGTTGTCAGGGACATATCAGTACTTTTTCCACTCAGCCATGCCTGCCTGCCCGCTCACCTGATCACACATCTGAGGCTCATAGCAATCAGTGCAGTATTTAAGATGCTCTGCCACACTCACTCTTTGCCAGACTGTCATTGTTCTAATGCAAGACTCTCCAGCTATTTCCCACAGACTGATCTCCCATTGCAAACCTGCCTGTTTCCCACTACACCTGTTCTCCCATACCCTGGTAAATATCTTTATATCTAACCGTTTGTCCACCATGAGTCTTGCATTAGATGTCCTGGATTTTGATTTGCCTGAGACTGTTTGATGTTTGCCGCATCAAAAACGAAACAAAGACTATTGTTGCTGCTTAACTGGACCTGCCAAGTCTGAGATTAATGTTGATGGAAGCAATATCCGTGCTGTGGAGGTTCTGCAAAGGGGTCCAAAACCCTCCTCGTCAGAGTATAGTCTGGCCAGTCATGGACCCAGCAGATTACACCTCACCATGGGAGTCTCCTTTCTGGGGGACAGGGCTGGCCATCAAGATGGCTCTCACAGGAAGGAAGCCCAGCTTTTTATTACTGTTATTAAGTGGTATTATTTTACATCTTATGTTATGTGTTGTCTTCAATTTCATTCCTATTCTACCCTATTTTTAACTTTTATTATCATGTGGATTTTATTCTATATTTTAATTTACATGAATTTTCTATCCTTGTTTTTAGGTTCATTCTATATCTTTTCTATGGGAAACACTTGGTGCATGTGATATCTTTGTTGGAACACTCTTTCTTTTCTATCTTATATTATGCATTCACCTTATGAAAGACTGTGGTGTGTGTTTTTTTAACTCCCATATCACCACAACAGAGTGGCTCTTTCTGGGGCAGCTTCAGGCTGTGCCCGACACAGACAATACCTACAGTGAGATTAAATCCCCAGGAAGACATTCTAGAATAGACTGAAATAGGCTTATTTTGGTTAATCAAGACTGGTGGTGACTCTGTGTCCTTTGGAACTTTTGGAGACTCTGTTATGCTTGTGTGCTTCAGAGGCACCAATTGGAGAGTGCAGAAGTGCTCACCCATTAAGTCTCAAATTGTTGACTGCTATGGTATTAAAGGAATCTTCAGGTATCCTCAGCACTGGTGTTGGGCAATTCCTGATTTGCAGACAGTATTATGGCAGATCTGTTCTATTAAATAGGCTGGAGAAACTATTTGTTCGCCGTTCTTCAGTCCCTGCACTCCAGCCATCAGACTCACTGCCTGCTAGTCTCCTCCATGTCCCGTTCCTGATTTGGCCCCTGCAAGAAAGAAGAAGGGCTCCTGACGATGATGTTGTGCCACACTGCTGCCAAGCTCTTCATCCTCACTGCTGCCCGGCTCCTGATTGCCACTGCTGCTCAGCTCCTCGTCCAGTGTCCCAGAGGTCCCGCTTCCCAGTGTCCCAGTCTACACCTCTACAGTTCCTGCATTGATCACGGCAAAGTCTGCTCCTGATTTCACACTCTGAACTGCGCTGCTGATATCCCAAGAGCCAGAGTTGCAGCAGCCTCGCTGTGCTGCAGCTATTCCCTTAGCCAAAGCTGCAGCATTATCCTGGACCAGAGCAGCAGCTGTCTTCAGTTCCTGTGATGCAGCCATCCTCCAAACGTGAACTGCAGTTATCCTCTGTGCAAGAGCTGCAGCCATCTGCAGTTCCTGTGTTGCAGCCATTTCTCGAGCCAGAGCTGCAGCCATCTCCTGTGTCAGAGCTGCACTGACTCAGAGGGGTACTGTCATGATCTGGTCTGTTTAGTGTTGTTATTTTCTGTTTTATTTTGAAGGCTTCCATCATGTGTTACATTTTGCTTTGATTCCTGTGTTTTCCCACCCTTGTGATTGCAAAGTAACAGTCTTATCTTTTCTTTAGCATAGTGATAACTAGATACTATGATACTAGACTAAAATACAGAAATAAAGCTTTTGTCATTTCCTTGCTGTAAATAACTGGTGAGGATGCTTTCCTGAGACATGCAGCTTTAGCCTCAGCAGGGCTGCCAAGTTTTCATTTTATTTTGGAGTGAGATTTGTGTTAAGGTTTTTTCACAGGAGAATGGAATGCTGAACGGACACAGGAGCACTCTAAGAAAGAGTCAGTGCTTTCATGTATGATTGCAAAAAATCGCTACAGAAAAGTCTGGGAGATCCGCACACAGAAGCTGGCGAGTCAACTGAGAGTAAAAAGGAAGGAAGAGTGTCCACCTTCAGATTACTCACGACATACAGACTGACAGGACGTGGGCTGGAACATGAAGGTAGGCACCTGAGCACAAAAGACAGGAATCAAGAAGGCAGGTAAGCAGACACGGCAAAGAACGTAGCACGAATACTTAAGTAGATTTCAGGAGTCTCAGTTGTTACCATGTACACGAATGCTGGATGGAAAGCCGGTCCTTAAATACTGTGGCAGCAGGTGAGTCTTGATTGCATGATTTGAGGCAGGTGTGCTCAGGAGAGAAGGAGGCCAGACCAGACCTGCCAGCCACGACCTGCAGTTAGACAGACACACAAGACGGACAGGGGAGAGACAGACAGGAGACAGCAGAAAGGGAAACACAAAGGCACAATAGGACAAAAAGAAGGGGAAACTGCAGGTCCCAAAAATCGGTGACACTGGAGCCTTTTCTGAGTAGGCCTTCTGTGACATTACCCACTACAGGGGTCAGGGTCTTCATTCCTCAACCCCCACAAATTTTGTTTGAAAAGTATAGGTTAGTGATGAAAGTTTTTCAGCATACTCGCCAACCTAAAGACACCATCGCCTTAATCAGGAGACCAAACCTAACTAGGGTATCTGGGGATCATCCCCTAGAAGATTGTTAATTTCAGAGACTGTTTTTCTGCATTCTAGTGAATTCCTAGAGTAATTTTGTTGCACAAATGTGGAGTCCTGAGGACAGGGACATCTCTAACCAATAACACCATATGAAAAGTACTTTGTTTAAATACACTGGATCCCACAGGATACATTTGTCCAGAAAATAAACTAGATTATATTAAATTAGAATATTAGCCTAGAAATAGAAGAAAGGGAAAGAGTTCTGCATTTCGTGCCAGTCACGGGGCCCACAGTAGTCTGCTCACATGGGGCCCAATTTTCTCCCACAGTGGCGCCAAAAGGCCACATTTGACGGGAAAGTAATAAGAATTTTAATGGAAAATCTACAATCATCATTGCCTGCATCTGGGAATGGAAGGCTTGAATGGCATAGTGTCAGTAACTTTGGGATGGTCAGGGCTTAGAGAATCATCCGATTTTATGCAACATGTAAACTGCAGGAAACAGTACTGTGACTGTTACCTGCCACCATACCTCAATGTCTCTGACTCCCTTCCCTTATGTTTAAATATCACTGTTCATTCAGCCTCTCCCCTGCAGGTTAAAACTGGTCCAGTCATATGCATACATACACACACAGTCCTGTTAATTCCACTCATCCTGGTAGATGTGTGTCTTCCCACTGATGTCACCATGTGATGAATGGAATTACCCAGGCCCAGTATCACTCTTTGTCCCAATAATAGTAGTTTAACACCGTTTCCAGGTTCCACAACACTGAGCGCCACTGAGGCAAACACTGTTAGTGCTGACAGTGGAGTGATGTCTTTCTCATTGAATACCTATGAAGTCCTCTAGATGTCCATTAATGATAGATTCCATATGTAATAAAAACAGGGCCAACCCACCACGAATCCATAATGGATTGCCAGGCAGAACCTGAAACTGATCCAAAATTCTGTCTCCGCCACACACAAACACACACACGGCAGCACATTTGCAGACACACGCACATAAAAACAGAGTCCTCACTCATCCCACTGTGTTTAATCTCTCTAAGTGTTTTTCCACTTCTCCTACCTTCCCGGCCTGATTCCTTCTCTGTCTCTGAGCCACACCTCACCCTTCTTGATGTTACCACTCATACTGCCATCAGCTCCTCCCTCAGATGGAGACACTGGGACTCACTTCTCTGCAATGTCTCTGTCATCTCTCCAACATAAATACCTCCCTTTATTATTGAGGCCAATGTCTGGATTAAAAGATATGGCAGTACAGCACACCAAATCACATATTAGATTAGACTGGTGCTTTGTTAGAAAACAAATAAACCAAACCTTCACACACTGTGTTTATACCTGGGCCTTTGTTTGCTAAGGTCTGTCCTCTCCCTATGTTCTATAAACACTCAGGGAACACGGATTGATCCTCAAAGCAGCATTACTGCTACTAAAACAAAGTCTTAGTGTGAGTATTGATACTAGTATCAGTCTGATTGATACAAAAATAAAATGCAACCATCACATGTTAGATTACATCCACCTCTTAATTCAGATAATTCATATGAACAACATTTGTTACATTTGTTTGCAATTAAAAACTGTCTTACGCTTAAACATGCATGTGATTAAGTCACTAACACAGAATAGTAAAAAGAAACTCCTCATGTTTGGAAAATTATATGATGATAACTAATATATATTCAGAGGTAGCCTATTAAAAGTATTAAAAGTGCATTCACCTCATAAATCATGACATATTTCCCTCTGATAGTACATTGCGTTTTAATAATGAATATTGGTATTGATATAGGCAATCCAATTTCATAGATGAGAGGTGAGATGATGGCCCTTGTTTTGCTTAGTATCAGATCAAAACCAATTTTTGTGGTATTACCCACTCCTAATAAATATACTGATTGTGTAAATATTAATGTAAAGATATAATTATCTTTTTTACACATGAAAGATGAAAAAGATGACCAATTTTGTCTGATAAAGTTGTTCTTTTCTTTTCAACTTTGTCTTCTCCGTTGCAAGAGATTTGCATTTAAATTAGGTGTCATTTTGGAGACTGGTTTGTCTTTTTTCATATCATTATATGTTACTTAGTTATAATAAAGACATCAGATGTTTTTTGGATCTTGAAGCTTAAATGTCATTCAGAGGTAAAGTGCCACTAGGAGCCACTAGTCACTAGCAGGACTGTATGATGTCAATGTAATTTAGGTCATTTGGTCTGAATGAGAAAAGAAAATATACATTGTAGTCTTTTACAGTAGTTCTGATACAGTTAGTGGTCACACTGATTCATTTAATTTTATTTATTTGCATTGATTGATTGATTGATTGATTGATTCATTCATCTTCTATACCCGCATATCCCTTTCAGGGTTGTGGGGGGCTGGAGCCTATCCCAGCTGGCAATGGGCGAGAGGCGGGGTACACCCTGAACCGGTCGCCAGCCGATTGCAGTTATTTATTTTTTTCATTTTCATTTTTCCAAATGAGCCAAGCAGAGGAGTAAACATGAAAGTATTCAGACTGACAGGTAACTCATCCATTGGACAGTTTTGGCAACTGTCAGCCTGCATTATTATGTAGGCAGATAAGGGTCATTAAAATGTTGAGCTTGTGAAATGACGTTCACAGCCTACAGTTGAGAGGCTTGAGGCTTGAGGCTTTGTAAATCTGATCTATTTTTCGCCCCCCTGTGTTAATAACAGGTAAAAAAAAAAAAAAGAAAAAAAAAAGTGTTGCTAGGATAGTCTTAAATTTCTTATTTTTCGTCAGAGAAAACAGTTGAAAAGGGGTTAAAAAAAAAGGTTAATTACTTATTTATTTGTCAGTATCATTTTGTTGCTTTTGTTGTTGTAACACTAATTTTTCTTTGATGGGGTGCCTGGGACAAAAATCTTATAAAGTTAGGGTCCTTCCCTTGTTAAATATCAATTTGGGGGTTCTCCACATGAAAATGTTTGAGAACCAATTGTCTGACTACCAGTGGCTCAACTCAACTGAAAGACTGATTAAGAACAAGCACTATAACTACAATATTCAAAAAAGCATCCAATTCTATATCATACGTTTTCTCATTATAATATGAACAATAACCATATGAAACTGACAAAATCTAAATGTATCCAAACATTCTGTTGTGTATAGCTATCACTCATAAGGGTTTACCAGTGTAGATCCAATCCTTTCCATGGACAGGTGAGAGCAAGGTGTGTATTACCAGCATCAAAAAGCAGCACTGGCTGAACCTGGAAGTTCACGAGTCTCTTTGTTCAGAGTGAACAGGCTTCAGGAGTAGTTTGTTTTGCAAACTGTTTCACCAATGATCAGGTTCAGAGAGGACAAAGACAAAAGACGTGGTCACAGTGACAAAACAGAGTTCTTTACCAGGGGGTAGGAGAGCAGGCAAGGTCAAAGGCAGGCTGGGTCAATACCGAGAAATTTGGATGAGAATAATTGCTGGAGCTTCTTGCATTGCCCTGACCATCCAGTGAATGGAAGTGAGACATATAACAAACATACGACAGCTACAATACTACAGTATCTTGGTAAATGGCGGTATGGGGCACCAGGGGCGTCATATAAGGGTGGAATTGTTTGGGGGGCACAATTTGGGTGGCAGAGGGTCCCTCCCCAGAAAGAAAATAATCACACACTTGCAATTTGACTCATATATTCATTTTTTGTAGCTCAGAAGTCTCCCACTTTATGTTAGGGTAAATACTGTATATTTATGTAAATACAATATATTTATATTCATGTCTTGCTGTCATACAGAGCAGACGCTTTCCCTGCTCACTCTCTGCTTTGCGCCCATTCTTTTGCTGATACCCCTGTTTTTTCTGCCAAAAGTCAATGACTCGTTCATTCTCACATGTTTGGCTAATACACTATGAAGAAATCTTGCATCTTCAAATTGGGATGCCACCTAACTCTTATTTTGTAAACCATGTCACCTTTGGAAATATGCTATAAATTGCTTTAAGGCACAAGACAGGAAGAGTGTGGCAATAGTCGCAATAGGAATTCAGGGAAATGTCTTAGTTTTGATCGTTACAGAAGCAGATAGGAGACTAACAATTGTGCCAACACAGGTCATATTTGTATGTAGAAATTACAACATTTTAACTTCCCACATTTCTTCCCACAATTCTGTTTCACTCAGTCCCAGAGAAATCTCCTCCTCAGGCCTTCTGAGATTCCAGTCTTCTGGCACATGTCCAGCCCCTGCCCCCCTCCATGGGGAGACACAGGCAGGTATCTTCCACATTAGGATGGATAATGGGGATGGATGGAGTATTGCAATGACAGGTATGGTGGGACCAATGGGTGGAGGAGGAAAATGGATATGTCGTCAAAAAAAGGACGTGTGAACACCAGACAGAGGAATTCCACTGAGCCTCAGCCACATGCCTTGAGCCAGGTGGGAAACAAGGCATCTATCATAAACATGGAAACTGACATGACATGACAGGACATGACAGGATTCAACCAGATATGCTCTGTACAGGTTAAAAATCCAAATAGGCTGGCCTGCTAGCTCAGTCTCTGGACGACCAGGGTGCATACCACGTCATTCTCACTTGACAAATTTGAATCTGGTACATGTTCTTTTGCACACTTTTCTACGTTCATTTTTATTTAGCCCCTTAGTCATTTCTTTCTTACTTCCTTGGGGTGGCAGTAGCTCAGTCTGTGGGGACATTGGCTTGGGTCCAGCACAGACCACAGTGTGTACTGACCCATTGCTCTGACATCTCTCTCCTCAGTTGCATATTTATGGGTCTTGTGTATGTGCATGTCTGTATTTCAGACCTGTGTGTGTAAACTCTATAATGGAGTGGAAAAAAAATAATTCCCCCTTAGGAATTAATAGAGTAATTGTTCCTCTTTTTCTAGTTCTTCTTTTCAGATGGGATACCCGCAACCATTTTAATTATCATTCTTTTTCTTCCATTTAATCTTTCTTTCAATATCTATTGGTACAGTCCTCTTAGGCAAAAAACCATCACGGGTCACATACACAGAGTACAGACAAATACATACATGAATCCCACACCATACACCCACTACCACTGCATTCTCAGACTTTACATACACAAACATACAAACTCAGGCACATCACAGTCTGGATTTCCTTCTCCGTAATGGCAGAGGGGACAAAACTCCTGCTGAATTTCACTTTCTTCAATGCCAGCAACCTGTAACACCGACCAGATGGGAGGAGTACAAAGTGTTGGTTGAGGGCGTGACTGGGGTCAAGTGCTAAGTTGTGTGAGCTCTTTGTGCAGTAGCTGTGCGATTGAGAATAAAGATGGAGTTGTAGTCTCTCTGTGCAGTGAGAAACTTTGTGAGGTTTTTCCATTGGTGATAACAGTGAAGGTGAGGTGTACAGAATCTTGACCCAGTTAATACAAGATTCCCCAAAGCCAAATCTTTGCAATGTGGTTATGAGGAATTACCAGTTTACTTTGACAAAGGCTTTATCTGCATCTGAGGTGGCTATGATGGTTCCTACTTGTTGTAATGATGAATAATCTAATAAATTACAATGTTACTGTGGGATCAATAAAGTCTTATCTTATCTTATCTTATCTTATCTTATCTTATCAGTATTTGTGCCATGAATATATGTTTATGATGATAAAACATCTTTCAGGACCTATAGACACCTGCTGTATTACTCGTTACAAATTTCAGTAATGTCATTTTGAAAGGGTTGTTATAAGACAGACATTAATGTTGATGCAGTGTGGATGGTGAAGTGTTGTGTGTGAGAGTATGAGCATGCGTGTGTGTGTATGGCACAGCAGGACCTGCAAGCCTGAAACACAAAACAGAATCAGAATCAGAATCAGAAATACTTTATTGATCCTGGGGGAAATTGTTTAAAACAGGGAAAAACAAAAAGACAAGCAACACAATGTATAACAAAAACATGGTTATGTCTTCGTCATGGTACAACTGTCCATTTATTTATAATTTGTCCACTAAGATTATAGCTTTTTGCCCTTGTTTGATCATCTGTTTCCAGATTGGCAATAGCTGTTTACCTCTTTTCATGATTTCTCTTGGGTACTGGTCTTTCAGTTCAAAGTGTGTTCCTTTGAGCTGCCTGCCTTATCGTCGGACTTGTTCTTTGTGTTTGTCATATTTTAATTTGGTAATGCCATGGTGAAATGTGATGATGGTCTCAGGGCACATTTCAAGCTGTTTGGTGATGAATTCCTTGATAGATTTTTCCGGGTTGTCTGGAATGTTGTGAAAACTAGATTGTCTCTCATGCTAGGTGTTAGTAAGTCCAGAGTGATTTCTTTCATATACTCTGTTGTCAGCGGTGTCAGAGGTGAGCTGGGTGGTCCATGTGTTAACAGTGTTGAAGTGATCTGCTTTCCGTGGTGTCTGTTTGCTCCTGACTGAATTCCAGGCTTTGGCACAGTGCCTCAAATTCCTTGTGCTGTACTTCAATGAGAGTAATGCTGGCGTCAAGTCTGGAAAGTTTATTTTCAGTGGAGATGAATATGTTGCTTCCCTCTGTGTAGTATGGAGGTTTCGGAGTGGGTGCATGGTGTTTTACCTAGTCTAGAGAGTCAGTCTGAATGGAATCTCTTGCTGTTTGGAGTGAAGCTGGCTTTGCCTGTTCTCATGTTGACTTGAGCCAGACTCTGTTGAAGCATTAATCGACTTATTCTTCCAGATGATCCTGGACATTCGATGTTGTATTCTGGGTTTTGAATACAGAAAAGGAGATAAAAGATGAGGAAAAGAGGGAAAGGAAAAAAGTTTTATGCTTTAGGAAAAGTTTGTTTAAATCAATGTCTCATGAGAGTTGCGTTCACAGTGGTAAATTGCCCTTTGCCCTAACCCTAATCATTTCGACTGGGACGCCATCTCATCACAAGTGCAGCTACAGTGTCTACCTGAGGCCAAATAGAACCCTTGCTCTCTCCTGTCTTAATTTCATCACATATTTCTCTCATCTCCATTCTCTTGAACCACATGTCCTCTGTTAATTTATCAGCAGCTCTCTGTAGGCCATGTGTAACTGACACAGACTGCACAGGCAAAGCTCCCACCACAAGATGGATGCCTGGATAGGTACTCACACCGTCTACCTGCAGAGCCTCCCTCACGTTTGTGATAGTCAAAGCCTCCTCCAGATCAGTGGCACCCTGCTCAGCAAGTCTGAGGGGACATCCATCCATTTTCTATACCGACTATCCCTTTCGGGGGGGGGGCTGGAGCCTATCCCAGCTGTCAACAGGCGAGAGGCGGGTACACCCTTAACCGGTCGCCAGGCGATTGCAGGACAACATATAGAGACAGACAACCATTCATGCTCACACTCTAAGACAACCATTCATGCTCTACACCTAAGGACAATTTTTAGAGTTACCAATTAACCTAATACATGTCTGGAGGAAGAGTGCCCAGAGAGAACCCATGCATGCACGGGAAGAGCATGCAATCTTCCGAGAAAGGCCCTGCCCGACCCGGGGATCGAACCGGCGACCTGCTGCGCCACCATGCAGCCCTCTCTGAGGGGACATACTACCTCAAATCAAATTGAAACACATACTGCACTCAGGACAGTCTCTTACATAAATATTACTCAATTAATGAGTAATTGTTTGGATTTTGGATAAACACACTGCTATTTAATTTTTTTCATAGCTGCTTTAAATTTCTACCACTTGCCAATACTGAGACATGGAAGGTAGGTTGTGGGCTACATTCAGTGGGACAAGCTGATTGAAGGTAAAATAATGTAAAATAGAATTCCTGGCAAACTCTCAAAGGTGTCCCTGGGCTAGTTGCTGCACAGCTACATTTTGTACCAAGTTGAGTCATCACTGGTGCATGGCCTGATATGTAGATGGTAACAAACATTCAACATCAGATTCCAGAGCAATGCACCCAGCAGTTCACCAAAATGAAAATCAATTACTTCTGCAGGGTGCATTCATGTCAAGGTGGACTTTAGCATAAAATTGTTTCTCTCTTGACAGTTGGGTTTCTCCTCAGTTGTTCTGTTTGAGTTTAACCTCCAACTAATGTGCATGAGGGCATGTGTGGGTGAGGGAAAGAGACAGAGAGAAGAAAGCACAAATTTCAGATGGACCTTGATCAGCCCTGTGCTTTGGGCTGGCTCATCTACATACACACACACACACACACACACACACACACACACACACATATACATTTGCAATCAAAGTTATTCAACCCCAATTGCGTATTAGGCTAATTGGGAAAATATACAATTTCTCAGCTGTTTGCAATAAACAAATTACACAAGAACTGTTTAAGTAGTTCAATGAAACTAATATTACAAGGATTTTGATCCAAATTCAACACAAAATGCTACTTTTAATGACTACTGCAGTCTCAAATTTATTCAACCCCTTCATGAAAAGTATCTTCAGTACTTAGTAGAGCACCCTTTTGCTGTTATGACCTGCTGCAAATGTGATGCATAGCCAGACACCAGCTTCTGACAGTGTTCCTGAGGAATCTTAGCCCATTCCTCATGGGCAATTGCCTCCAGTTCAGTAATATTCTTGGGTGTGCCTTTTGCAACCACCTTCTTCAAATCCCACCAGAGATTTTCTATGGGGTTCAAGTCAGACGACTGTGACAGTCACTCTAGAATCTTCCATTACTTCTTCTGAAACCAAGCCTTGGTTGACTTTGAGGTATGCTTGGGATCATTGTCCTGTTGGAAGGTCCAATGACGCCCGAGCTTCAGCTTCCTCACAGATGGCATGACATTTGATGATTTCCTGATACTTGACTGAATCCATCGTGCCCTCCACACGCTGTAGGTTTCAGTGCCAGAGGCAGCAAAGCTGCCCCAGAGCATCACTGAACCACCGCCATGCTTCACTGTAGGCAGGGTGTTCTTTTCAGCAGATGCTTCATTCTTCTTCCTCCAGACATACCGCTGTACCATAGTCCCGTAAAGTTCCAGTTTTGTTTCATTGCTCCACAGAATAGAATTCCAAAACTTCTGTGGCTTATTTATACGGTTTTGAGCATATTGGAGCTGACTTTTCTTGTGCTTTTGGGTCAGTAGTGGTGTACGTCTTGGAGTCCGGGCATGGAACCCTTCAGTGTTTAGTATACGCCTTACTGTGCAAACTGAAACCTCAGTGGCTGCTGCCACCAAGTCTTGCTGCAGGTGTTTTGCAGTCACTCGAGGGATTTGACCACTTGCCTCCTCAGGAATCTGGTGGCAGCCGCTGATAGTTTCCTCTTTCTGTCACGTCCAGGTAGTGTAGCCACTGTTCCTTTAACTTTGAACTTGCGAACTATGCTTCCAGCTTTATCTTTAGGAACATTCAGAGCTTTTGCTATCTTTTTGTATCTTTTTCCTTGTATGTGCAAGGCAATGATCTCTTCTCTGAACTTTTTGGACAATTCTTTTGACTTAGCCATAGTTCTAACATGCAATCAAACGTCACTCTAAACAAACACCTAGCCAGTCCAGCTATCTATGTGTTCTATCTCAAGCACACCTGAACTAATGAAGCCCTTGATCAGTTGCACTAAGTGTGCTTGAAACAGGGGGTTGGGTAATTTTGAGACTGTAGTAGTGATTAAAAGTAGCATGTTGTGTTAAATTTGGATGACAACCATGGTAATATTAGTCTATTTCAACTGTTCTTGTCTGCTATTGCAAACAGCTGAAAAATTGCACATTTTGCTAATATGCTTGTGTGTCAAAACAATGTTTTTAGGCCATTTTTATACAGATTCCATAAACTCCCACTCCACTGACTGACACTGAGGTGGAAGGTTTCATTAATGTATACATTTTGTGAGCTTACAATGATTCATATCTACATAGGGAGAGCGTCCTCTTTGAGTCCACCATGTTGCACTGCATGTTTCTACAGTAGCTCAGAATGGACAACCAAACACTGACTTAACCCTCCTATTATCTTTGGGGTCAATTTTACCCCATTCAAAGTTTAACGTCTCTAAATAAATGATTGACATAATTTTTTTTTGCTTCATATTTCATGACTTTTCCTAATTTAATGGGGATAACTGGGTAAACATAAAATTAACAATGTTTTCAATGTCCTGTACACATTTTGTACGCATCGGTGTTCTTTGGGGTCAATTTGACCCCAAACTGTTTTTGCTGTATGAAACATAAGAACATTTTCCACACATTTTTTGTGGTTGTTTTGGATGACGTTGAGGACACTATAACATGCAATTTTCCGATCTTCAAAAAGCTTTAGGACCCTAGCCTAACATAACCATGTGAGACCATTGATGAAACATCTTTATCGCGAGAACTTTGATATTTCCCACACTGTGGGGGCGGGAAAATGGAAAATGGCCATGAAAATGGTTCTGCTGCTTGTTATGAAGAACAGGAAGGAAACATCTTCATGCTTTTATCCAATGTGATGTACATATGAGATTTTCATCCATCACAAGCAAGGTTCTAGATGGGACAGAACAACAAGAGTAAGTGCCCTAACGCAACTTTCTGGTCCAACTGGACATAGGTGCTACAAGACAGTGCTACGAAGTAATGCATAGATTGCATAGAGTGAACAGAGAGTTTTTTGAAAAGTTGTTCTGCAAAGAGCTTGGTCTACAATGAGACAAAGGCAGGGGTTGATAACCTGGACAAGGTCACAGCCACATACAGCTGCCGATGCACGACTGTCCATTGGCCCCTTGTAATTTTCTTCAACATCATTGATCTGAGCACCGACAATGCCTTTGTAGTATGGGGTGAAATAAACAAGGGCTGGAATAGCAGAAAACTGAGTCGAAGGAGGATTTTCCTGGACCAGCAGGGTTACACGATGGTGAAACCTCATATCATGGGAAGATGGTGTCTTCAAAGAACCTCATATCAAGAGAAGATGGTGTCTTCAAAGAACATCAAAAGGTAACAGGAGGGTTAAGAGCAGGCCTTTTGCGTTTTTACTTTACCTGAGGGGAGGGTGAGGTGAGGGATATTCAGTTGGTTGCAATCTTCAACCTGACCCCTACTACTGTCTGTGTAAGAAGAAAAATATTGAAGTAAGTGGTGTACTATTCATTAATGTCACATTACATAATTTCTCAGTAAAAACATGTAAATACTTATCTAAGGGTCCACTTTGCGGCTGCAAAAGTCTCCTCCATTGGAAGCATGTGCTCTAAGTATATTGATATCAGCATGACTTTTACCTTGGCATCTCTCTCTCAAATGATCTCATCAAATATGATTGATCAATTTCACAATTTATCTTTCTTTGCTTTCAAGTTAAGCAATCACGTTAAAAGTCAAATAAAAATTTCTTTCAGTCTGAATGTAGTGAGGTGGAAGAGGGAAAGAGAGGGAAGCCAAAGGTTGATCTGTCTGTAGGGAGAGGGTGACCTGGAAAGCTCAGGAAAGACTGTTGCTGAGCTGCTCCTCTCACACGCACATTTCAAACAGGGGAGGGGAGCAGGGGAGGAAGCACCCCCTGGTCCAAAGGAAATTTGAGAAAAAAAAAAAAAAAAGTGCAAGACATTGGTGTGGGTGCATTGAAGGGATTGGAGGAAAGAAAAGAAAAACGTTAGGGTTGGGAAGAAGAGGAGGCAACAGGATCAGAAGAACAGGAAAGATGGGAATATGACAAAAATGGGGAGAGGGCTGAGGAGATAGATGGAAAATATAGGGCCAAGACGAAAGGGAGATAGGAGCAGTCAGAAAGTGGATGAGGGGGGGTAAAGACAATATGAGTAAATGATGAATGGACTGTATTTGTGTAGTGCGTTTACCACTCAGGTGTTTTACAACTCATGCCACATTCACACACACACTCATGGTAGATAAGTAGATCAGTAGATCAGCAGATCACCTCAGAACTCAGCAACTGTACTTGTCAGAGTACATCCACTAAAAGTGTTTGTTTTTGTCAGGGACAGGCTCAGATTGTTATTCTAAGTGTCTGACAACATTATGGAAAGAATCAATCCTTACAGAGATAAATCAATTTGGTTTAACCAGAAACTGCCTTTATTTCACTCTCACTTGCCACCAGACTCCATTTACAAAACTGGTAAAGCAGAAATATTCAAGTATTTCAAAACTGTACGTAATTACAGTACTTGAGTACCACATAGAAACACTTGACAAGTGGTAAGTGGTAACCACGGGTAACAGCCTGACTTCAACAGCTGCAACGAAAGTATCATTTAGGTCAAACAGGAGAGTAACCACTGACAGTAAGCAAGTCACGCTATGCTTTTTCCTGATCAACTGGCTCACTCTAGCTGACCTACCAGGCAGACCTATGGCGAAAGAAATGTTTGCTCAATCATTATTTTTCATATTAATATTTTGGAGATCAAAGGATGACATCTGGTACAGACATGGATACTTATAGACCAGCATTTTTAATTTCTCCTCCATCGTTGTTGCACGCATAGCATATGACATTTTGTAGATGAGTGCAGTGTTTTAGCCAAAGCTGAACATTTTTCGCCTATTTTCAAAAAAAAAAGAAAAAAAAAAAAAAAAAAAAGTGCTGGTCTCAGGAAAAAAAATGCTTTGGTGGACAGGGAGTGTCCACTTAGAAGTGTTAGTGTTTGATTATAATATGATCACTGTCATTGATTAAGCAGCTTGTTTTGTTGATTTTTTTTTTTTTTTTTTGGTAGAATGTCAAGTATGTCAACTCTGTTAATTTGTACATTAACTAACTAAAACACTCACTCATATATGGCTCAAACTGGCAACCATAATTCTCCAGAATCATATACTGTATAGCTAGATCAGTCTGCACATGATTTTAGCTTCTTTATCCTAAAACAATACATCAATATCATATGTAGTATTGTGTCAAAAATACAAATTTTCAATTCTGAATATTTGAAACAGTTTCAATATTTATTTTCTGCACATCGACACACCCGATACCAGATGCACTGTCTTGCTGTTGCTAAGTGTGTTGTCCTGTCCTTTGTAATTTTCACTGCAAACTAATCCCCCTCAGTGCTTTCATTCCTGAGTAATCTCAGACTACAGAGTTTGAGTTGATAGGAAAATACTATGACTATGATCAGAAGTAAACTGACAAATGCTGTTGTGTTTAACACAGCACTATTCACTTTACTTAATTTGTAGATTAGTTAATTAGATAATTTAATGATTTTTAATGGCCACAGCCATTCTGCTGTTCACTGCTGCTTGCCAAGAAAAGTTGTAACTCATCATGTTACAGCCTTGTTAACCCCCCCCCCCAAAAAAATATGCCCTCAATCTTTTGTCTCATTTAAATAGTATTATAGTATTTGAATAGCAATATTATTCAAAATATTTTATCAGACAAGATTTCTTGTATTGTGTATCACAATTAAAACATTTCTCCAGATTTTCTCCAAAAAATTCCAAAAAATGCAAGCAAATCTGTGTAGCTACTTATTCATACAAAATACCTTTACAAAATGTGCTGCTGAATGCCTCTAATTAAAATATTTTCATATGTGTTCTATCTATGTGGAGCATGAAAGGGCTACAACTTAAATGACAAAGGAACCTTGATGTCTTATTGCTCAAAAAGTAAAACTGAATGAATGTATGTTAATTTTAATTAGCTGCTAACCAGGCAATATTGTTTCACTTTAGCTGTAATTTTTCTTAAATTATATTTTTTTATTTAGTTTCAGTTTACAAATCTTCTTTTTGTTATAGTTTCCCTTTTAGTTAATTGTTGAGGTGAAGGCTCTATCCAGCATACAACACTGCAAGAGCAAGACTGAAAGCTGGCATCAAGGAGGAAAAGCAGAGATATCAGTAGTGACTGGAGACCTCAACACCAACAACACGTAAGATATGTGGCATGCAATCCAGACCATCTCAGGCTGCAAAAGCAGAAGCACCCCTATCATGTGTGACACCACATTGGTAGATGAGTTTTACATATTTTATGCTTGTTTTGATCTCCTCAAGTGTCAGCTGTCCAGTCTACAGTCGCTGTCAGCTGTCTTTGTATCCACAGCAGATGTGAAGAGAAACACCATCAGCCACCATCACCCCTGAATGCTGTTTGTTGATTTCAGCTCAGTATTCAATGCAATCCTCCCCTATGAAATTGGCATCAAATTTACCACTCTGGGCTTGAGTACCACACTCTGCAACTTGATATTGGATTTCCTCACAAACAGACCCCAGACAGTTCAGATTGGCAGTCACACCTCTTCCATGCTAGTACTCAAAACCAGAGCCCCCAGGGCTGTATGCTCAGCCCCCCTCCTGTTTGCACTGTACACCCATAACTGCAATCCCTGACACAGAGAGAACTCTGGTATGAAGTTTGCGGACAACACCACCATCCTCAGCCGGATTTCAAACAATGATGAGAATTCAGATTGGGAGGAAATAAACAAACTTCCAGGGTTGTGCACAGGAAAAAACCTACTGCTTAACATCAACAAAACCAAGGAGCTGATTGTTGATTTTAGAAAAAAGGAGGCAAAGATACACACCCCTGTCTAACTTAGTGAAGCAGCGGTGGAGCAGGTGAACAGTTTAAGGCTCCTGGGAATCAGCATGACAGAGAACCTGTCATCACACATCTCCACCCTGGTAAAAAAAAAAAAATAAAAAAAAAAATAATCATCCTGCCTGGAAACATTACAAACTGGCAGGGTGCATGCACAGTACAGGACAGGACAGGGGGGCTCTGCAGATTGATTAAAATAGCCCAAAACATTATTGGTGCCGAATTGTTGAGCATCAGTGATATCAGTGAGGTGAGGTGCCTGTGCAGAGCCCAAAGGATACTGAAAGACAGTGCCCACCCCAGCTGCAGCCTGTTTGTCTTGCTGCTGTCTGGCAAGCAATATATAAGTATCTCCTGCTGTACCATCAGACTGCAGAGCAGCATCTTTCCTCAGGCCAGGCTACAATTTGCATTTTGTTGTACATCCTTATGTCATAAAATGATAAATAAATGAACCTTATAGATAAGATATAAACATTAGAATAGGTTTTGCTTGCTGTAATAAGCCTCCCTGTGCACACTGGCCATTAAGACATTCCGTCCTAACGCGCTTCCAGTGAGGAACATAAGGGCCAAAATCCACAGTCCCTGTTTTGTGGAAAAAAAAAAAAAGTTACAATTTTATGACACAGTCCAAAATGTGCTGCAAAGACTTCATTACAGTGACACAAAACATTTGGGCATTTGGACCTTGGGCCACTACTTGTGCTGTGAATGATGACATTTCTGATGAGGTGCACAATCATCACAATCGCACATATACAAATCACCACTTTTTAGACATGTGTCCAAAAGTAATGCACACCATGTGCTACACACTGAGGCTTGTTCTAATGAGCATTCATGGACATACACACATGCAAGTATACACTATCAAAGTCCTAATGGTTGCTCTCTGCATAATACAAGCCTGCAGTACACATACAGTATATATGCATGTCTTGGTGAAGACTCACTCACTCTCTCACACACACACTCTCTCACACACACACACACACACACACACACCAAGCACACACAGGTGCAAAGACAATTCCCTTCAAGACACACTCTTCTCTTGACCGTCACAGAAGTTACTGCCCCGACAGGTTTCATTTAGTAGAAGAGATATCCAGAGTCAACCAGGAAACAACTAAGATCCTTTGGAAACAGAACGCCACCACAGCACACACACACACACACACACACACACACACACACACACACACACACACACACACACACGCACACACACACTCACACACACACACACACACACTCCAACAGATGTAATTTGTAAGCTAATTGAGACCAGGTTTTCCTCATCCTCCATGTTTCTCCTCCAACTACCAGTCACCAGCGACTTCACCAGTGGAGCAGAGAGATCTATGACGTACAGGGTCCTGCTAATTTCTATTTAGATGTCTACAATTCCCCTGGGAGTTCCATGATGGATCTTTGTTGCATTGAGTACAGTTCAGGGAGGAACCATGTCTGCTGCAGTGAGCATGTATTTTTCCTTTTAATGCTCCTTTTCTCCCACTATTTGTTCTGTCTCCTTGGGAAATCAACCCTTATACAAAAACTGGAAATCAAATGGAAACATAGAAGAAAAAAGAAAGAAAGGAAGAGTAGAGAAAACTCAAGCTGAAAATGACCAGTCAGGCAACCACACAGGGGCTCTGTCTTGTGGGTTTTTCGAAGGTGCAGTGCTAACATGATTTCTAATATTACTACAGGTGATTAGCGTCATCTCTTTGGCTGTTGATGTAGTTCGTGAACCATAGATGGAGGGTGTTGGGGAGACTCAGTGGGACCCCCCAGCCTCATTTTAGCCTTTTCACTGGCAGAAGGAGCTCTGATGGCCTCTACAGCTGTGTTGGTAGCTCCCTGGCAGGTATGCTGAAAAACACCCCCCCGTGGGCCTCGTTGGCCTGCATTAGCAGCGACCTTGAAACACGACAAGCAACAATAAACCATAAATCAACAGAAGGGAAGACAGAGAAGGAGGAAAAGTCGGTGAAGAGAGGAGGCAGAGGGGAACCAGCGACACCTGTCATTCCCGGTTTAGTTTATGGACGTCAGTGGCTGGCTGGGTCACAGTGCAGCACCACTCTGCTCCACCATTTGGGGGACTCAGCAGAATGGAAGATCACTCACCAGGAGCTGACCTTCAGGATCTGGGGGGAAGGGAGGGATAAGGGAGGCAGGTCTGAGGTGGGACGGGCATAGTGAAGAAGGAAAAAGGTAGCAGCCAGTACGAAAGAGACATAGTTGAACAGATTTTCAAGGGAGAAACAGAGGGTCTGTGTGAACAAGAGGGGAAGACAAATTTTCCCCACTTTTGCTGTTGTTCTGATGGCTTTTGCATGGATTTTATGTTATGGACTGTTTAGAATTTTAGTTGTTTTTTTTTTTTTTTAATCCGATTAAAACTATGGCTAACATACGGAAGCTCTGAAAGGCAAGGTGGAAAAAAAAAATAAAACGGCCAATGTTTAAGTTTATCTCGTACGTACGAGATACTATCTCGTACGTATGAGTTAGTATCTCGTACGTACGAGATAACTCGCAATTATTATTTTTTTTCACCTTGCCTCTCAGTGCCACTGGCTCAGTTATTTTGGAGGAAAAAAAAAATCTGAAACGAGAGGTTTAACCTTCTCAGTTACTTTAACTACAAATATCTGCTGTAAACCACAATGGGACTGAGAGATTTCTCCATAAAATATTTATATCACATAATTTTATATAGAATTATGAATGAAAGCTCCATGTGACAACACATAGCTGTTCCGCCACTGACAGTATGCCACGTCATCCAGACTGACCTGCCATGCAAAAGTACGTTGCTAACGTCAGCTAGTCATCACAATGAACTTTACAAGATGCCTGCAAAATCTGTCAAAGATATCTATCAACGATGTTCATCGTATCGTGGATGCCCACTCCCCTGCTCCGAAGAGCAAACGGGAAAAAGGGTTTCGTCTCTACATCTCTAGTTACGTTCACCAGTACGAGGATAAGTGATTTATTGGTGACGTTAGCTGACTAGCTGATGTTAGCAACGTGCTAATTTTTTAGTTTTGTGTTTGCTTCGTATGTTCTTTACTGTTACTTCTTGTGCTAACTGTGTTGACTTTATGTCCATTTCAGTGTCAGACAAAGATCAGGGCACAGGTGATGTTTCTGGGCTTGATGTCAGTCGAGGGCGGCGATCGCAAACACCGGCTCTTGTCTTGGTTGCTGTGTAACTGTTCCATTCAAACAGTGTTGGCACTGCGTCTACCTTTGGGGGTATTTCGAATTTGGGCATTTTCGAAATGTCAGCTGCATACCTTCGTATGCTGAGTTACCGAAAATCCCGTCCTGCATATTTTCTGCAGCCACTGTGCACGAAGTTCGGTGTCCTTCGGGAAGCAGTGGAAGCTAAGCTCGCTGTTATAGCGACTTGAGCCGGCACAAAGTGGCACACAACAGTGCTCATTAGAGCCATTCACCGTCTTCTGGAACTTAAAAGTCCCTCTCACATTATACTTCGTCTTCTTTCGTGGATGTTGATTCATTTTTCATTCCTTGTATTTATTTTAGCGCTGTTTTGACTGGAGAGGGAAGTAAACCGGAAACTGGTTTGCCGATTTCAGGCGGAATCGGAAGTACGTCACGAGGCTTGCGCACAGAGCCTATTGAGTGGTACCATAAATTACACAAACTGACATAACGCAAATAAAAAGACATTCTCAGATAGATAGATATAGATTGCATCTCCACTCAATCAGAGCACGCCACTTAGTTACCACAGTAAAAAAAACAAACAACAAAAAAAAAAACAAATCGACCACGATCTGAATCTAAAATCTGTTGTCGCAAGAGTCAGTAGGCTACATGACGTGCATTAGCCCACTACTTTAAAGCATCGATTGAAAAAGACAAACACCTGATAAAAATGATTCCAAATATGTTTGAGCCGCTTGCGGCTCACTTTTGCATGGCAGGTCAGTCTGGATGACGTGGCATACTGTCAGTGGCGGAACAGCTACGTGTTGTCACATGGAGCTTTCATTCATAATTCTATATAAAATTATGTGATATAAATATTTTATGGAGAAATCTCTCAGTCCCATTGTGGTTTACAGCAGATATTTGTGGTTAAAGTAACTGAGAAGGTAAAACCTTTCGTTTCAGATTTTTTTTTCTTCCAAAATAGCTTGGCCAGTGCCCCTGAAAGGAAAAGTGAAAAAAAAAAAATAATTGCGAGTTATCTCGTACGTACGAGATAAACTTAAACATTGGCCGTTTTATTTTTTTTTTTCACCTTGCCTTTCAGAGCTTCCGTACTAACAGGCTCACGGTAGAAAACATTATTGTGGAGTTAAGTGTTATCTGTGATTACTTTTTTCCAGTAATAAACAGTCATTGGATTTCAACAATATCTGTACATGTTTAAGATTCGGGAAAGATCGCGGTTACAGTTAGTAAAACTGCTTAGCTAAAACAGATACTAAAAGGGTTAATGCATATCTATGACAGGACACAAACTCTGCTCATCTGTCAGAGATACAGTACTATAATATTAACTAGTTTCTACATTGGCGCTGAATGTTGGTATTGGATGTTAATTGCTTTGGATACATACTGCAAATTCTGTAATTACATGTCATTTATTAATGCAGTAACTATTCTTAATTACAATAATTAATTCATTAGTGATTAATTGGATGCTTGGCTTGTTTGCCGTCTTAAAGGGACTTGGATGATGGGGTTAATATCAATTTTGTCATGTTCAGTGGAAATACTAATCCTTGTCACGTTAGCTTGACTCAGAGGCTTGAGGTGGGTAAAGCCATTGAGGAATACTCCTTTTGGTAATTCCAAGTTGTCTCATTAACATGGTTATTCATAAGGTAGCTAGCCCATAGCTTTACAGTCGGACTTTCTGGACACACATCAATATGTCCTGAGTTTTTCCTTATGCAAATCAAGGGTGTAAGGATAAAGGGTGTAATGTGCTCTACAGATTGTAAAACCCCTTGACGTGAATTTGGGATTTGTAATACCAATAGAATAGACTTGAGTTCTGAAGAGGTGGATGCAGTCACTTTGGCGAAGCTAGCTGGTCAGTACACTGCACCTTCAAACTATAGGCTGACCCAAATATCTGCTTTTTCTATTTCTCCACATGCTCTACACAGAGGATGAGATGTCCTGGTGCAGCCTCTTGGAGCTGTAAAGAAAGTAAAGAAAAGTGATGTAACAAGTAAATTCACCAATTACGTCAGCTGTGGAGTAATTACTAAATAAATGTAATTACTCACTTTTCAATGATGGATTGATTACATTTTTCAAATAACTTGCTATTCACTGCTAAAACCCACTGAAGTACAGGATTAGCTACAGTCTGTGTCCCTGTTGGGCATTTTTACAGAGTGGCAAAATACAAATATATGCATTTGAGCATCTCAGTGAACTTGCCATTACAAATATTATTATTTTACTGAATTAAAGGTTTAAGGACATCAAACGATCACCTGAGATAATTATGTGTCATTAGTGGTAGACATGAGGTCAGTGTCTTAACTACCTTCTCAGGGGATAGCAGCACAGTTTGTGGCCTATGTTTCTGTTTGAACATCTTTGCCATGAAATTGTTCGCAGTGACAAAGTCTTCCATTCGTTCATTCAACACATTTAGAAAGTTAGCATAGCCAGGGTAAGAACTTGCGGAGCAGTCAATGCAGGGAAAAGGCTGCATGGGGAAATGATATAGGAGAAGAGGAAGGCATGAAAGAAAGCAGAGATGGTGATAAATTGAAGCATGAAGAATAAATGTTCAAAAAGCTGCCATGTTATATGAAATGTACCCATAAGCTACAGTACACTAAGTGAAATGCATTAAAGAGGTTGTGATTTGCCTCTGAGACCATTAAGAAGGTAAAATACACGCATGGCTAATTTATTAACGTACACCTCTTGACATTCATTACCACTGAGGCAGCAGCCCTCAGCTCTTCTAGTGTGCCTCAAACACATGCATACACACACACACACACACACACACACACACACACACACACATATAACTACACTGGAGGATTAGGACAGGCCTGGTTTAAGTGATACACCTCAGCTCTTTGCAGTTAAAAGTGTCATCGTAATCAACTGGAGGAGCAAAAAGACAAACTGGAAACTGTCCAAATTATAAATTGAACAGAGAATCCTCTTTGCCAAAACTTTCAACGTTTTACCAAACAGTTAATTTTAATGAGCCGTTGTGTAGAGACCAGCCCTTCCTCCTTCTCTGTCTCTTTCTCTTTCTCTCCCTCCCTCTGTTACTTATTCTCTGTCTCACAAAATGGTGAAAATTTGCTGATAGGGGTGGGACAGTAAAACAGATTGGAGTTTCTATAGTCTCTAATAACTATTTGGCTGACCACAGGCTGACCTCGCTATTATCCCTCAACATGTGACAGGGGAAATTGCCAGACCGATTTAGAACTTAGAGATCCTCTCAGTGGTAGTTGCAGACCTGTGGTTGATGTTCTTTGTTCAGGGACAGATAGAAATGTGCACTTAATGCTGGAGCCATATGTTCATAAGAAAATGTGTGGTCAAACAAAGACTCAACATGCCAACAAGGTTCACAAAATGACACCATGTTTTCAAATATAAGCCTGAAACAGTGAGATTGACACTTAAGAATAGGAAAGCAAATTATAACTATGTAGCACAACAAAACTAAGAATCTACATTCTAGCATCCAGCACACGCTAACATGCTGACATGACAATATTAACAGGCTGATCTTTAGCAGTTAATGTTTTACCATGTTTACAATCTTAGTTTAGTGTGTCAGCATTCTAACATTCACTTAGCGCTTAGCACAAAATACAACTGAGGCTGATGGGCAAATGGAAAGCCTTATCTTATCTTATCTTATCTTATCTTACAGACAGTGCAACATACATAATGCAATGCAATTCCATTCCCTGCATACAATGAAATTTGTGTGTCCTTTGTCAAAGTTGTTGATTATCATTAATGTATGGAGGGTTTTAAGGACCAAAACTAAATATATAAACACATAAATTATCATAGAATTAAATAATTAATGAATACATTATTACATTACAAAATGAGTGTAAAAGATATTTAACATTCCAATGCGTGATTGTCACCATAAATGAGTAAACATCAAATTAAATGAGCATTAAATACATGTTTAATTAATTTGTGTATTTATGTCTTGCATGAAACTTGTCGGGAAGACAGTCTGGCTCAGGGAGATGTCCACAAGGAGATCTGCCATCTGTTTAGCACAGTCCCCTGCGTGCACACCCTGGTATGTTGTCAGGGCCTGCTGCTTTGTGTGTGTTGACCCTGGAGAGTCCTCCTTATATCAGCTGTGTCCAGATCTTACTCGCTGGTGTGTCATTTAGACAATGTGCAGAAGTCCTTAAACGTGTCAGGGAGGTGGATGTCACTGTTGTTGGCCTCTGATGTGGTCTTGTATCTTCCAGTCAGATTCCGATAGTCATGTGCACTGGCCTGGGGTCGTCTGTATGCTGCGAGTAGCATAGGTTGTCTAAGTAGCCATGGTCGGGCCAGGGAATGGCTTTGTATGCCTCGCAGATGTTTGTGTGCATTAGGTCCAACCTATTTCCCTTGTAGTGGCAAAGTTCACCTGCTGGCCGAACTTTGGCAGTGCAGTCTTGAAGTTGGCATGGTTGAGGTCTCAGCAGCAATGGAGAAACCATCAGGATCAACTGTTTGTTGCTTGGTGCTGGTGCCAGAGGGCTCATGGAGCTCCTTGTTAGCACTAGTACAGGGAGGAATGTACACTGACACCACGATAATGGCAGTGAATTCTCTTGGCAAATAAAACGGCCTGCGCTTCACTGCTAAAAACTCTAGTTGTGGTTCACACACCAATCATTGTTTATGTATGCACACAGCCCTCCACTGTGGGTCCTCCTGAAGGATGCCATGTTTTCGTGAAAATGCTTAATCACTTAATCAATGCTGACTGGGAGCAGGGTTTCCATTACTTACCTTTTGTTTTTACTGGAATCCAACATATTTAAGTCTCTCTGGTCATAGTATGTGGTGAAAATAATTCCAGAGTTAGTTAAATAATATTCTGACTCTGTTTTCCCCTCTGTGTGTTTGATGTCTGCTCTCTCTCTTACACCGATTTGGTGGAAAGATGAAACAAGAAGGTTTTAGTAAATTTTATTTTGTTTCTGCTGAGTTTGAGTGAAGTGCTTTAAAATGATGAAATTACTGTTTCTGTAAATGGAGTCCAGGGGCTTTGGAGAGAGCTTCTGTTCCAGGTTAAACAAAAAGGATCCCACTCTTTCACAAGGTCCATCTCTGTAGGGATCCTTTCCTTAAAGTTGTCAGACATTGAGAATAACAATCTGAGAATGTTAGTAGACGGTGCACAATCACCGTTACATTGGAGTCTTTCATGGCTGCAGTGCCCTTGCTCAAGACTGGATTTGTTGCATTTGTAATCTTAAGGACATGAGTTCAAACGCTGTCAAACACCTGCTTGAAAAATGCTATAGGTAAAGGATCAACACGTGAGGTAGTATGACTCATTGATAGTGTTGCAGAACTCAAATGATGTAATACCAGAGGATTTTCACGTGGTTACATCTTTTTTACAGGGTTTGCTGAAGTCATCTGTGTTTGCAGTGGATTGAGTAGCTAATCTATTGAGTAATATTCTAGAGTTCCCAGCATTCTTTGCAATAATCATGGAGAAGTAATCCTTTCTCGCCAGATGTATTGCTTTGTTACACACAGTCATGTCCTTTTTCCTCCATTTTCTTTCAAGTCCTCAACAGATTATTTTAATCTCATTAACACTATTACACAATTGTTTAACCATTGGAAAATTCTGTCAGTTGACCTCTCTTTAATCTTTAGTGTAGCAACAAAATTTAAAGCAAATGAGAAGATATTGTCGAGATGTTTAGCCACGTCATTTTCCAAATCTCAAAAGAAGCAAGGTAAGAGCTTTTTTCCAGGCTGTTAACACGTAAACTCGGAGCAAGTAAATTAGTATTCAGTAAAACCAAAGAAAGAGGAGGCTGCTGTCTCAAAACACAGTAGCAATCAAATTAACTGTCATATACCTGCCCTGCCATTTATAGAGGACATGACCACTCCATTTCAGCCAGACCTGAATCCACAGTGGCCAGATGGTCTTGAGTTTTATGTCACAGTAGTCAAAGTCAGGCAGTCAGGAAAGGTGTATTCATCACAGATATCACAATTGATCTTTCCAACCCAACTGACCATGACATTGCAACATCAACCACAGTGAGTCACACTGGCATGAAACCCACACGTATTGTCAATGAGCAGTGGGATCCACCTAAAGATTGAAGTCACCTTAGGTGGTGCCTTAGGTTGTGCAAAGATTACAGAGATTACATTACATTACAGAATGCCATGCACAAAGTGCTGTAATACCTCAGAGGGTATGGCATCAAACTCAAGCCTAGAAAATGTGATCTATTCAAATCTAGTCTCTGCAGAGGTCAGTAGAGGTGATCTAGCCAGCTTTAACACTGTTAGAGCACTTTAAGACATCAGACCTCAGACTGTGGGCCAGAAAAATGCTTGGTCTACTCCCCTACTACAGGCAGTACGTTGAAGACTTTTCACAAAAAGCTAACTATCTATATGAGGTCCTAAATGAAGAATCAACAACTAAAAAACAAAACCAGGGTTAAAGAAACTGAGCCTTGCTGTGCCCTCAAAAAAGCCAATCACATGGACAGACCAGCACCAACATTGACTTGAACAGCTTATTCAGTGCCTGCTGCATCCACCAGTGTTAGGTGTCTCTGTCAGCTTTTCACTGTACACACTAATGCATCACAAGAAATCTTGGGAGGGGCACTGCATTAAACCAAGATGGAAAGCTGGAAGTTACTGCTCATGGCTCTTGAATATTAACAACAGCTGAAATTTCAATTTCTGGATTTAAAATGGGCGGTTATTGTCTGATTTCCACTCTGATTTCCACTTTAACATCAAGTCCACCAGGGAAGGAGAACAGTGATGCTGTTGAAAAGGCTACTTGGACTGTTCCATCTCACCCCTCTCAGAGTGGTATGTTCTATCGCTCCATTGTAGTGCATGAAGACGCTATTCAGCTCAGTTTGTTTACTTCATCCCAGTGACTAGTTGAGTCCTAATATGGGTGTTCCTGCCTTGTCTTTGCTTTGTGTGCATCCATTGAACTGTAAGTACTTTATGTCACAGATTAATAGAGTCTCAGGTACCTTCCTTTTTTCTGATAAGGACCACTTGCTCCCTCCTTGTTCACTTCTGCTAGTTACACTAATTAAGCCCAGTTAAGGGCAGTGCAATGGTGAAGTTGTTTTTCCCCTGTGCAGAGCTTGTATGTAATTGTACTACATGCAATATGCTCCTTTCAGTCATTTCATATATGAAAACATTTTGTAGCGATATGTTCGCATTTATTCTAAGCACACTCCACACTGTTAGCACTGGCTGTATGTCTAGTTCATTCAAATACTTGATATCGCGTATAAGACACCTAACTGAAATTTATTGTTGAATTCTGCCTATTTCGTTAAATAAGTTGTTTTATTTAGCACAATATTAGCTCATAATTCCACTTTGTGTTGATGCTGTACATTTATATGCAACTGTTGCTTATTGGTTGGTATTACATTCTTCTTGCATTTATTTCTCCTCCTTTCAGAAACCACACATACACACACACACACACACACACACACACACACACACACACCCTGTTATGACTGTTCAGAAATAAAGTTCTCTTCACTGGAACCTCTGGACTACGTGTGATTTAATCAGTCACTTCATTGGTGGGCTGTGATTTCTTAGATGAGAGAAACCACTGTCAGCCCTTTGACTTTCTTTCAGATGCTGATGCTTTGTTGAGAATGCCGCTGGATGTAGAGTCAATCATGAGAGAATGTTCTGAGGAACTGCTGCTGGTGCCATTGCTGGTGCCTATTGAAGTATAGAAAAAAAGTCCACTGAAACTTTGGTTGAAAGATCCAATCCAGTCATATGTCCTGTCTTAGAGTGTAAACTGATTGTGATAGTAGGACCAACTGAAAATAAATGATGATGGAATTCTATACATAACTACTGCCTGCAAACAACTAGTCTTTTCAGAAGAATACAAAGGAGATGTGTTGGAAGAGCTGCACAATAATATGGAATGTCAACGTGCTGACCACACAGTATCTGTAGTATGTGACCATGCCATATCCTTTGGCCATTATTGCAAGTAGACGTAGAGCACTACGTGATAAAAGTCTGCACTTGCCTAAAACAGAAAAAATCCCGCCATGACCCACACCCACACCCACCCACCCACCCACACACACACACACACACACACACACACACACACAAACACACAAACACACACACACACACACACACACACACACACACACACACACACATGCACTTTGAAAAATACTGTAACAACACAGCCCTTTGAATTGGTATGTATTCATTTCCTCCATCTTGACTGATGCACAGCAGTGTGAGTACACCCTTGTTACTGTTTGTCTATTGTTAATCATTTCAGACATTTTGCTCAAACATACACCACCACGTCAAAGTCAGGGAAAACTCCTGCAAACCTAATTTTCAATGGATGCTCTGTAGTTTGGCTTCCTGTGCCGCAACCACCATGAACAAGGGGGAGAATTTCAAAATCAGTTGTTCAGTCAGTTAAAGAAACTCACCTTATCTTGATTAAACACTGCTACTTCTGTTACTATCTAAAAATTATCTTCAAATTTTACCATTCCAAGAACTTGAGTTTTTAAGTTTTAAAGGGCTGTGAGGTATACCCCCACATGACCCTGAATTCCAACAGTGCATAATAACACAAGCTACCCTGTATAAATTATATTGAAATGAAATAGTCCAAACATTGCTATTGAATTGTGAGAACTAGTGCAGTCCCAAAAGTGAAAAAAGTAAAAAAGACAGACCAGAGAACCTCATCAAGCTGGACCAAATCATCTTTCAACCAGCAATTACCAGTATCTGATGAGGTACAAAAAAAAAAAGTAAAAAATGCCAGAGAAAATCATCCTGACCACATCCAAGAGCCTTAACAGAGAGTGTGAGCATTTGACTGATAAAAAGAATGAAAAATAAGGTGAAAACACATTTTTGAGGTATCTACAATTCAGAGGCAAATCATTTATTTACTTTATTGGTCCCAGTGTGAAAATCACAAGCTGCCCAGCAGTGTATGGAGCATTTAAAATTAGCTCACCTTTACAAGCTGCCACATTAAAGCAATGAACACATTAATGCATCGATAATTATAATCCAATAATGTAATATGCCTTATTCAAAGCCTTCTTCAGAGGCTTCTTTCACCACTGATTAACATCAGGGAAACATTGTAGTTGTGATTCATTTTGAAGGCAAATGTTAATTGGAGGAGAGGACATAAATTCTGATATCCTGCATGACAGTCTGATATGCTACATGTCCTAACTTTGTGCTTTGCTACATATTGTAAAGAGCTTATTGTTTCCTGCATTGGCACTGAACGTTGGGATTGAACGTGAATATTGAGCACGTTGGAATAATCTAATATGAAAAATACTGGGCTAACAAAGATAGTATGAAATTATTATTTATTTGCATCATATTGTGCAGTTGACTGTATAGCACTTATAAAATTAGGTTGAAATTTATGAAGCAAAAATAACAGAATGACACAATCACTAACTTAAAAAGATTATATTTGATAAAGTAATTTTAAATTCACAAAGTACAAGGACAAAGACAGTACCAGGAATATTATCGGGAAATTATAACGACTTCCACTGGTCCATTCATATATTCTTAATCAAAGCAAAGACTTAAGAATTTCTGTTGGATAATCATTTTAGTAAGTCATCTTTTATGAAGTGATCTGGAACTAAGAGAAGATATTTATACTGACCAAGATGTTAACAGTAAATGTTACATGAACAGATGCACTTAAAGATAAAACATACTTAAATATATGGTGACCTTGAATTCACTTCAGTTCACTTGCAGTGTGGTTTAGTAATTCAATTTGTATGTCTACACGCGTGCAAAAAAACCAAACTCCACTGACACATGCATTTTGCAACTCAGCAGCTGAAGCAGATTTGTTCAAAGCTGTATGAGTGGCGGAGCCAAATTGCTGACAGCTGTTCAGACATCAGAGCCTCACCACCACCATCCTGTTTTGCTCTCATAACCAGCCCCCTCATCCTGCATACATGCCTCTTGGATAACACACATGTACAAACACACACACACACACACACACACACACACACACACACACAATACACTGTCCTCATCCCCTTCTGTCTCCTTTCTCACCCTGCTCTCTACCTGGCCCCTGCACGCACTGACATAGAATATTTTATCATTACATGACTATGTCACTGTTGCTGGTTACTCACACACACACACACACACACACACACACACACACACACACACACATACTTCCTTATGCCCTCTTTGAGGGCGCACATCAGAACACCCTTCTTTTGGGAACACCACTTTCTGAATGGTTTAGAGAGATGCCAGCAGGTAGGATGTATCACCAGGAATACCCAGATTATGAAAATCACCTGAGAGTTCCTTCTTTTAGTTTAAAACAACTTTTGTCCAACTAGAATTTTTACCTTGAGATTGAGGAAAAATAATTTTAATGTCGATTTTGGGGACTTCAACTGTACACAGATACACAAACTCATAAAAGTCACTTTTAGGTGCCTCAAATTCCTTTGGGGACATAAGTCTATGAAAGTAATTTTAGCATGTATTTTTGCTATGTTTGAGTTATGAGAATATTCAGCCTTCAAATTCAGTCACAACACTGCTCTTGAGTCGCTCTTGACATATCTAAAGAAATGCATTAACTCACTCTTATTTAACTCATTCAATATAAACCAAAACAACTGAAGGGTGATGGCTAAACTAATGGCCAATTCTTGCCATACTAACAAGTTTTATGTTGACAGGACTATCTCTGTGCCTAGCAACAAACAGTTGGGTTTCAATAAAATTCTATAGGAAACACTTTTTTCTAAATAAGATTTAGACTGAATATGTTAGCCACATTGGCATCAAATTTGCATGAAAATAAACATCACCCAACAAACTAAGGTATGCTGTCAAAATGTGTTTTACTAACACAATGCGTGAACATCATGTACAGAGGAAATAGAAACTCCTCTAAAATTACAGATTTTCTTCAGGAGTCAAGAATTTGGCTAGCTGGTCAGTGCAGTCAGTAAAAATAATTGACTACAAAGCTCAGAGCAACAATTTCTGTGGCTAGAAACATACAAATGGCTCCATATTTGGCCATTTAGGTAACAGGAGGGGCCAGTCTCAAAGTGCCACTACTTTGTAAACAGAAACAGGTTGCGATAACAGGTATATTTCAACTAACAGTATACATCAACAAGTATACTTGTTGGGTAAATTTTAACAACAGAAGATTTTGTCCGTTAGCTAAGTAACAGGCTGAGTCTATTTCTTCCAAAAGAGAAATATAAAGTGAACAATATCTGACAAGCAACAAAAACTATCCTTATTGTTTAGCACAAGCCTTTCTCTTCAAGGCAGTGATTCTATTTCTGACGTAATTTTTTACACCAGTCCAGTTGCGGTCTCTCAGTGCGTTGGGCTCTGCATTGATACACCGCAGACAGTCGATCTTTTGCGGTACCTTGCAAGCATGTATGAAGTCCATCATGTGTCTTTCCACAGCACGTACCTCACTGTCATCCCACTTACGTTTAGAGCTGTCTCTGTTAAGAAGTGTCTGTGAAATGTCTATAAAGAAAAGAGAAAAGGTGATGTTAAGTTACCTTGCTGTCAGTACCAATGTTAAATGTGCAAGGACAACAGAGGCCAAGTGACAAATAATGGAAGACCATGAATAGCAGGTTTTACTACATCAGTTTTTAATGTTTAAACACTCGTAAAAAGGCGGCATAGTTTGTGATTTTAAATTACATGTAAATTAATTTGAACTAATCTGAATATAATATGGATGAGGTATGTTAAAGGGGAACTCCGTTTTTTTTCAACCTGGGCTCTATGTTTACATATTTGGATGTGTGAATGATTCGTACTCGGGTAGCACGGTGGCACGGTGGTGTCGCCTCACAGCTAGAATGTCCTGGGTTCGATTCTCGCTGTGGGCACCGGGGGTGTGTCCTCCACCATGCCTTCGGTGCCTGCTGCTCCTGTGTGGAGTTTGCATGTTTTCCCCGTGTTCACCCGTGTTCCATAAAAATACCCCCACTAAAAACATGCAAGAAGATCACCACCTGACCAATGTCGACAAAAAGAACTGGGTCCCCGGGCACTGGTCGGATGGCAGCCCAGCTCCTGGTCTGCCGCAGAGAAAGGACGACCAGGATGGGTTAAAGGCGGAGGACAAATTTCACTGGTGCATGGTGTGTGTGTGTGGAATGTGGATGTAACTGTGTGACAAATAAAGGGGATTGTCCCTCTGATTCTTCTTCTTCTTCTTCCTTTCCTTCTTACCGCGGGTCTTAAAATCAATCCAGTAGCTCTCCGTCGGGAGCCGCGACACAGAAACAGCAGTTTTAACGCAATCGTGTGGGGTAAGTGCATCCGGCAAAGTTACGTCCATTAAAAGTGTCTGTTTTTGTAATGCTAATATTGTTATGCTAAGAGTTGGAAACAACAGTGACGACAGTAACCTGTAGTTGACCCGGAAACAGTCTTGTTAACGGTAAAGTCTAGGTCTGAAAACATTGCGCGACAACCTGCGTTGTATGGGGAAAAGTAAAAATGATTTTTTATTATATTAATTATACACAATACTTGTTTTGATAACTTTGCAAAATGAAAAAAAAACTGAAAATTAGTGCTGTCAATCGATTGAAAACTCTGATTGATCACAGTTTCAGGCTGACAACCCGTGCAGCTGCAGCAGGAGCGAGAGGTGGCAGCTGTTTCGTCCAACAGACAGTGAAGGTAACGTGACTCTACTGGAGTAGAAGTTATTGAACAGACTGAAGGCGGCTGAAGACTGCCTGGACCACAGCTTTCTGTCTGTCTGATGCTGTCAGTCACTGTGGAGCGGTAATGTAACGTCAGGTGACAAGTGTGTATGTCTCTGGTTCCGTCTTTTTTATGTTGCGTTGTCATGTCCGTGAAGTTGAATAAAAGTAACAAGCTATTTTTAACAATGTAAGGAGTGGAAAGTACAGATTTTTGCGTTCAAATGTAGGGAGTAAAAGTAAAAAGTTGTCAAAAAAAATAAACAATCAAATAAAGTACAGATACCTGAAAAATATCCTTAAGTACAGTGACAAAGTATTTGTACTTCGTTACTTCCCACCTCTGGTTATCCAACACAGCAACCTGCCATAGGACTGCTACAGCAGCTGACTACAGTGCAGATTCTGTCATCATACCCAACTTTGGGGTTTTACTGGATACATTATTGTCACTACGACACTAAATGAATCCTATCTTATTTTTACCTTGATTGAGAGTGGCATCAGAAGAAGTGGAGAGAAGTGGAGATGTCACCCCTGCCTCATGGTCGTCTTCAGCTGTGGTCTCTGTGGCTGAGCTGACAGTGGCAGACTCATCCTCATCACTTGATACGTCTGGTTCTTGTGAACAATCAACTTTTTCTGAAGTGACAATGTAAGAAAAGTACAAAAAAAAGAAACCTTAGAAATAGTAGCCTTAAGACAAAAACTCGTAATGGACTTCCCGCACTACTTAAGTTACACATTTACATAAAGTAATTTTGTATATTAATATTGTACATAACATGATTATACACATTGCCTATGAGGAAAAATATGTAAACAATACTTGACAGACTACATTTACATTCCTCCAATGTGAAACAGATTGTTACGATTCTTCATCATTATACTTAAATAACCAAATACAGTACAATGAGTACCTTACAAGCAAAGAGCAGTGATGATGCATTTCTCATGGGACAAGAGCCATGGCGTACATCTAACCTTAATTGTACTAATATACACACATCCATACCTTCAGGGTCAATCTCAATGTCGTCAAGGGCTTGGCCTTTATACTGTGAGAGGGCCCCCTTCTCCACTGCCAAAAGCACTTTGCTCATTTTGGCGAGCTGTAGTGTTCCCTGTGGCAGGCGGTAATACTGCCTGTGCACACGAATGTCATGACCCAGAAAGTCTGCAAGTTGGTCTGATTAATTTTCTTGAAGATTAAGTACCTGAGACATTGTAGCTATGTGCTTTCGCAGCCTTGTTGATGTTAAGGCCTCTGGACTTTTAGCACCACTCTCCCTTGCAAACTTTTGGATGCATTCTCCCCCTCTGTAAGCAGACAAGGCACCTGGTCTAGCGAACATGTAAATGTTCTCTTTGAGGACTCCACACATCTCACGAGTTTCAGCTAGGAGCTCCATGGCTGAGAGCATTGATGGCTTTAGCAGCACAGGGACTCCTCTTCCTCGTTTTCCCCTGATTTCTACTCTGGTGAAGAAATCACACATCTTCTTCTCAAGAGGGGTGAGACAGGCTTCCATGTCCTTGTTGAGTTCTGACTTTTTCCTTGCCTTGAAAGTGGCCAACTCCATTCTTGACACCTCTCCTTCTCTTCTTCTGTTGAAAATGATCACCTGTGCCAGCGTCACTTTGGCAAGTGTTGCATAGCTGTTTGCAGAGGGAGAGAGTTTCAGCATTCTTTCAGCATCATCTTTAACCTTCTCCATGAGAGAGTCCAAACATTTGACGTCTTCAGTGAAAGGTAAAATTGGTGGTGCATTCCATTTCAACTCTTTCATAGTGGTTGTTGCACCTCTGGTTATCAGCGCCTTCCATCTGAAATTTTTAATGGTCTTGAATTCGCGAGCATATTCCACCAGGCTGTCATCCCTGTCAACTGTGGACAGATTATCAGTCTCTACCAGCTCACAAAGTACACCCAGACTGTGGCCAACTTTTAGGGCTAAGGAAGGTGTGCGAAATGTGTTGTTCTCTGTGTTGTACCCAGCCAACTCTTTCACTGCAGATATCACACTGTTGAAGTTGGATGGATAGATGAGTTCCTCTGCTTTCCGTGTAGGAGTTTTCTTCTGAGCAACTACTAATAGTCGCCCAAGTTCTCGAAGTCTTTGTCTTATCAAGTCATGTCGGTTCTTTCTTGACCCATTTAGATCAAAGAGGTGTTGTCCAAACTGCAACAGAAGTTTGTCATTTTGGATTGTCCGAGTGACCTCATCATAGCTCATGCAGGAAATCACACTCTTCAAGCCCTCACTAATCTCTTGAACAACAGCAGTTTTAAGGGCACATTTGGATCTAACTCGCTGCTTCCCAGTCCTGGATTCATCATCGGTTTCTCCCCGTGCTGGACAGATTTTCATGTGCTTCCACAAAGTCCTCTTGGCATAGAGTCCTTGACAATGAAAACAATGAATAAACTCAACAGCAGATCTAGCTTTTCGAGGTCTGTAGCAGGCCTGGAGCTCTCCAGCTCCCTTACTTACAACATGAGCATTATAGGCAAAGTTTCCACGCTGTCTCAGAATATTTAACGCATTGTGTCTCTCTTTTGAGTTCTTTGGATATACAAATGCTCTGGCAACCTCTTCTACCTTTCCGTGCACAGCTTCCAGGTGTCGTGCAATTTTTGAAGAAGGCTTGAGGCAATAGAGACAGCAGTTTCTTTTGTTATACACTCGACGACTTCCAGACTTCGAGGGAGGGCATACTTTGATTGAGTCAGAAAGATGTTGGACTCTGCTTTTCTTTGGAGTGCTTGACTTGCTCTTCTCCAAATGAGGAGATGAGCTCTTTCTCTTCCTTGGAGTGCTGGAGTTCCTTTTCTCAGGGCTGTCTCTGGTTGGGTTTTTTACAGGAGTTTCAGAATCAATGGCTTGGCTTGCTGAAGAAAAAAGGGCATCTCGCAGAGATAGCAGAGGGTTTTTTGCAACTGGATGGAGTTCTGTGTCCTCATCAGGCTCAGAGAAACTTCCTTCAGAGTCTGGAACATAGTCTGAATCATTATAGTCTGTGTGATCAGATTCATCAGGGGATTTTTCCCGATATGCAGGGGCCTTGAGGAAAAAAAATGGTTATTGCGCTGTTTAGATGGACTGCACTTTTATTACATAAACTTTCTCTCTTTTAGCTGTATATGAGAAAAACAAGGTACATTCAGCAAATTTTACTTAAATACAAGAGATAATTCACACATCAAATTGTACACTACTGTTACGACTCAGGGTGCAACAGTACAGGTGTTTATCCTGCACCAATTGAATATAGACATCGTGGTCTGGTGTACACATTCCTACGACGAATACACTCGGCTGTCAAATAGCAAGAGAATTTGTGAGATCGTTATCATTCTAATCCATACTCCTCACGAGTAAATTGCAGTAATCCACCTCAAAGCTGTTTTCCAGCCATTTTTAACGTAAAAAGCAAAAGATGACACAAGTAAACGAATACAAAGAAGACAACATTGTTGCACTATTGCTAATTCATGAGACAGTGGAGCTGGAGGACCCACCCACTGCTTTCAAATCAGCTCTAAGGGTTAGGATGCTGTGCTGGCATTGTTCGACAGAGTGGAAACATGTCAAACGTGCTAACACATAGATAGCATCACTTATCATGTGTCAATCACTGGAACAAGGTAATAAAAAATTAACAAACAATATTCCTGCCGTTTTTAGGGTAGCTTCTAGATGTGAAAGGAGGCATGGCCAAAGAAACTAACAATGTAATTTAAATTACATTTATATTTGTTTGTTTTTTTGTTTTATTTAGTTTGCATAAAAATCTGACACATGCAAGAGTATGCTCACTGTTTAACGCACTCCCAAACAAGGTGAAGCAGCTTTTTGTTTCTATGCTCTCCACCTGCAGAACAATCTTTTTGAAGACTTTAAGTTTGCTAAATTTAAACCAATAATCTTCAGCTGATAGTTATAGCAGGGCTTAAATCATTTCTGTTTTCCATGGCTTTAGCTAAGTTTGGTATCAGCCTCTATAGTCTGTAGTCATTTTCTTGTTATTGTATTTAAAAGGCAATTTATTTAATGAAACATTTTTTAAAAAAAAAAAAAATGTGCTTTGTTTGATTGTCTTTTTAAATCAAATTTTAAAAAATCTCATTTTTAAGTAGGTCAAAAACGCTAACTGCACTACTGTCAGTTAAACATTAATGAACCAAACTCATTCTAAACCGTGATCCCTGTGTTGAGGTATGCGCCAAACTGTGACTTCTGTATACTGTTTACACCTTTACTTATTATTGCAGGAAAATACCTTTCTCTGTCTTAATGACTTCCATTTGGAGTCATCCGCTGAAAAATCCTCAGAATTCTGACAAGCTGATGATGATGATGACGAACACATAACAGGAGCTCTTGTCTGACAAACAAAAAGAAAAAAAACATTCCAGTATGAATAAACCTTGTATAAAACAATAGGCAATACAGATCTTTAAAAGTAAGAGTTAGTGATAGTGGTGTTTTGGGGGCATGATTTATGACCATTTCCATTCACTACCACAATGATAAATCACACTTCGATCCTCATCACGGATAATAACATTATGGAAATAAAGAAGAAAGTTTATTTCTGAACAGCATTATGGAAAACGACAAAATAGTGATGATTAGAATTATGTTTTTATTAATGATGCCAAATGATAACACTGATGTTATCCATATTGTGGAAAACTGCTGAAAACCAAATAACAACCTAATGTTAAAACGCAGTAGTGTCACCTTTGTTGTTGCTGCTGGCTCTCCACTGTCCACTTTATCACTGGCCAGTGTAGATTCATCCGGCGATGAATCAGAATCAGAATCAGAATCAGAATTCTGAGATGAAATACATCTGATGAGGTTAGTGGCTAAAAAGACAAAC
The DNA here is from genome assembly GCF_051107435.1 of Chaetodon auriga. Classification (NCBI taxonomy): domain Eukaryota; kingdom Metazoa; phylum Chordata; class Actinopteri; order Chaetodontiformes; family Chaetodontidae; genus Chaetodon; species Chaetodon auriga. The sequence continues at coordinate 26,051,348 of NC_135083.1, forward strand.
CAAACTTTCTATTTGCAATATTCAAATTCAGTTTGCATTTACAAAAAGGCAGATGTATAGCAAACCTTTCACTGCTATAATAATGCTCGATTAATTAAGAACATGTGAGTAATTGTAAACATTGGCCCCAGTCTGTTGTGAACATACTTGAATATCATCATACTCGTCCTCAATGGCATCATCCACACTTGCTACCGTCAGTCTAGCCATACTTTTGGGGTCGTTCAACACACACACACACACACACACTTGCTACCCAAACCTAATTGGGGACGTCCCGCTAGATCAAACCTTTACACACCAGTTTATCAGTCCAGCCAAACTTGTAGTGTGGTAACTAACAGACAGAGTCCATCCCAACAGCAGACATGAGAAGTACTTACAGACACAGACTACTTGGGCTGCTCTAAGAGTCTGCTGGGAGGTCATTCATACTCACTGACCCACTATATACAACACAGATAACTAATACTGTCTAATCTCTGAGAGTTTAAGTAGTGTGTTATAATCTGGCTCCTACCTGAGGTCTGTCACTCTCATCCACAGTCTGCTCAGTGACATCAGGTGATGATTTCTGCTGGAAACAGAAACAGGATACAATTTAAGAAACCAACAAGACTTAAAGTTTGAACTTAAGTGTGTGAGGATGTAGGTGGCTCCATTCATGCCAAGTCTGGGAACATTTTAACTGCTCAGTGTTAACAGACGTTCAGCCAAGTTAAACTTAGTTCAGTTAGTCAGTCTAGCCATACTTTTGGGGTCGTTCAACACACACACACACACACACACACACCACAAAACACATATAATTTCATCATATTTACATTTTGGTGAATAGCAAAAAATTCCGATTTTATTAACTCCAAAACAATATGTATTACAGATAAAATTTGCTATTTCAGAGGATATGGTCATCTATAATGTGGAATACATACTAATTTCAGTTCAATGAATTCCTATGTAGTGTTTCACAAACCTATGTTAAGCTATACAGTGCTGACAGAGTATGCCAAAGAAGGACTACAGTAGCCAATAGTATTGAATGTATGTTTTTTACATTTACAACAAATAAAGATTTGTTGTAGCTCAGAGCAGTTGAAAGCAATAGGAGGGAAAAAGCAAAATCTAAGATCTAATCTCAGTCAAATCAGTGAATAAAGTAATAAAGTATTATTGTACAAGTCATAAAGTTGTGTTTTTTGTATAGCAAACTGTGAGACCTGACCCCCAGAAGCATTCCGCTCTGGCAGCATCCTTCTTTCCATTGCACTGTCATAAAAATTCAGAAAGCATTTCATTGGATGCAAAATTAATATTCCTACCATTGTTGGACCAAATACAGTCATATAGTTGATATAAAGTGCAAAACATTCAGTATGTAATAAAAACACTTAAACAATCAATTTTGACATCATAGGAATTTTAAGAGACAGGCTGCTTATATGACTTACACCAGCAAAGTACTATTTTATTAATTTGCAGGATGGCCACATAGAGGAAACACAAATCTTCTCATCAACTGGAGGGTTTTATTAACATTTGAAAAAAAAAAATGATGAAGCTCCTCTAATTAAAGAGAAAAAAATCATAGATAATGACCCTATTAAAATCAAATCAGGAAGGTAGAGTGATGTTGAAATAACTACCTCAGATCTCTGTGGTAGGATGTTTCCACTGGGGATTTTGAGCTGGAGAGGCTGGGCCAAGGCCTCGTCCAGTCCTGATGATCAGCTGCATATTGACTCAGACCCCAGGGTCACACACACAGGAATTAATCAATCAATATTCTCACCTCTTTAACAGTCATGTGTGTATTTGCATTCCTTGTGTGTGTGTGTGTGTGTGTGTGTGTGTGTGTGTGTGTGTATTTGTGTTTGTGTGTGGTGGTATGGAGAAGCAGTGCTGCTGATGCTCATTAGGGAATGTAAAGCGGCTTTTACTGCTTGATTCAGCAATAATGGCAATCTGGATAGGATACCAAGTGAAAGTGGACAGCAATTGTAGTTTATTTACGAAGTTTGGGAAGAAAATGTCTGCTTTGAGGACTCTCAAACACATATGAAAATCAGACATTTCATAGCACTCTTCCTCGTAAAACATAAGAGGAGTGATTTGAGTAATTTCACTGGATTTGATCCAGTGCGAGTGATTATTTCTCCCTCACTCAACAAAGATTTCTGTGCTGTTGAAGATATAGCTTTTATTATCCTCTTCTGTCCTGATACCACCATGCGATAGAACAAAAGGCAATGGCGAAGAAGGTTAGCAGCTGAGCTCCTATCTTTGCCCAGAGCACTCTCGACATCATCAGTGGCAGCAGCCTCAGCACTGCTCGCAGGGACTGCCCCAGCCACCCCTGACCCTCTCACCTGTCTCCTCAGCCTGGGAGAAGGCTGAGCTACTGCCTCTGGCAGGAGAGTGATACTGTAGGGAGTGTTACTGTATTTGTTGTTGCTAACAAAGGGTGTCCCCCCACACCTTACTTTTCCATTCAAAAACTTAATGCATCTAATAAAAAGGCTGTTTCAGAGGTTGGCTCTGCCAACAGCAAGAGGCACCCCATCTGGGAGGGGGTGGCCAATAAACTGAATGAGCTCTACTCTCGTTTTCAAAGACAATGGCATAGTCTTCACAACATTCCCCGTTATTCCATCCACCAGCTCCAGTCCACTATCTTCTCCTTTCCCACCTCACCAGAAGAGTGAGTGTCTACACAGCTTCCCACCTCAGGGCCCCCTCCTCCCCTACCACAGTGATGACTCTCTCCATTCTGGCGAGACTCTTAAACGGCTTTTCAAGAGGCAGAATCCCAACAAGCAGTTGGACCTGATTCTATCTCTCCATCCAACCTGAAACATTGTGCTGATCAGTCATCTCCAGTGTTCATAGACATATTTGGTACTAGAGACATTTCATGTGACAGCCTGCTTCAAGACTTCTATCATCATCCAAAATATTCTCCTCCCAGTTTGGGCATTTCATAAACTGTATTTGGGAAGTCTTAGATTACTTTTGCCAAGGACAATAACTAAGGAGTCTGGGATTGTCCGATCCACACATAGTGTCTGATCAGCAAAAGCATGCACTGTGACTCCTGCATGTTGGCCTAAACACTGACCAGTGTGAATGAAACAAACATGTGGAGTAGAAAGGTTTATAGTTTATGAAAACTGATTCAAGGTCAGGACAGCGCTGCACTGTCACACCGTTACACTAGCCACTGTTACATTATAAAAGCAGATTCCTCTACCGTTCATTTTGCAAGAGCAGCATTTTGCAGCTTTGCACAATGAACACACACTGGAAAGAAAGCAGAGATAGGGAGGGAGAACAGGCGTGGTCGGAGACAGGCAGGGTCAGCAACGGGAGATCAGTCCAAGATTTAGCTGGAGAGTCTTGTATGAGGACAATGACAGTCTGGCCACCAGTGAGTGTGGCAGAGCAGCTTATGTACGGCACTGATTGCAATAAGTCTCAGGTATGTGATCAGGTGAGCAGACAGGTGGGTGTGGCTGAGAGTGGAAAAGTACTGAGTGCACTGGTGGGCAGATGAGGAAACAATGGCAGCAGGCAGACTGTGACAGTTACCGTAAGCCCTATCATTGTGTAAGTTGCAATGTTATGTGTCAGTGTCATGGCTGTTGTGATTTATTATTATCACTATTGGTTTAATTGGGCATATGTGTGCTTTATGGAAATGTTTCTTTTGTATTCAGTTGTCTTGTATGCTATGTCAAGTTTTTATTGTGGGATGGAAAAAATGTCTCCATTTCTGAAAATATGGTCTAACTCACTAATCCCTCTGTGGGTGATCCTTTAAACTGGATTTGACTGTCAACCTCTCTTGAGTTTTCATAGTTTTTATTATTATTATTATTATTATTATTATTATTATTATTATTATTAGTAGTAGTAGTAGTAGTAGTAGTAGTATGATCCTTCACTTGAGTCAGAACCTGGCTAACTTAGCTAAAGTATTAGTAATTAAATTTCTCTGTGGAATGGACTGCTACTCATTTGTAGATTTGTGGACTCCATTAATGAAATGCCCGATTGCCTGGATTGCCACCATTTCACCACCAGGAGTTACCTCAGAACTGGATGGCAGTGCATCTGCTAGCAGTCCCTTGGAGAATTAAACCACCCATATTGGAAGATTAAGCAGTGTCATTCCAGATGATCTCAGGGCTGATGTACCCAAACCAGTAATCCTATGTCAGAGAACAAGAGGCCTGCATCTAACATGTGACATGAGACAGTTATAATTAGTAGTGCTTAATTCACCAAATATAATCTAGTAGTATTGAATAATGTTGCCATTAATCAACGAAATGTGTCTGATGTATGTATATTTGTGCCAACATACATGCTGTAAGCAATTTTGAAGTTTGATTGAATATTAATCATTTAAACTCTGTGATTGACCATAGGGAGGAGTCCATCGCACCCAACCGTTAATGTTTTTTTATTTTAGGATGAAATAACAGTGTTCACCTATAAATCATTCTAAAATGAAGCGAAGGCCTGTTTGTCACAGACACGCCCCGGAGCACCGGAGGGTATATTTTTTCACTTCACTTTCAATAGCTTTTACTTCACTTTCAGTTGTTTCCTCTTCTCCTCAGAAAAACGTTTTTCTCTAGTTTTTGAATTCATTTTGTCTTCGTTACATTTTGTTCTTTTTCCAGTCTTCTTGCAACATCAATTTTTGTTAAACTGCATAACTTTTTCAAAGTGAAAGCCAAACTCTTCGTTTCTTTAACCATTAAGGCAATCACGTTATAATATTTTTGTAGATCTTTTTGACCGGTCATCAGAAGTATTCTCAACTTTATTATTTATTTATTTATTATTAACTGAGAAGTTTTGCCTGAAACATCTCTGTCCAACATTGGCTCTCAAAATCGCGGCTTGACTGGTTCTTCCTGTTGGACTGCAGTGCAGATCAGAGCGATGAGCAACAGCCGGGGTCCACTTGGGTCAGTTCTGGACAGGCCATCATTGGAGCGCTGCTGGCACAGAAGTAGGCATCCTCCACGCTGCTGTTGAGAAGAGCTGGTGTCATAGGCTATAACAATCTCAATTCTCATTAGACTCGCTTAGTCATTAATTCAAGAAATTAACACTAGATTTGTGTCCTCATTCTCTTCAACTACTTCAAACTACTTCTCACTATCACCAAAATCATTCATTTTATTATCCTGCTATAGCTTCTTCATCCAGTTGTTTGTATTACATCATATAATCCATATTATTCATCATATTATTCATATCCATTCTCATTGTCGTGCCAAATAATAATACTTTTCATTTAAGTTGTTGTCAGACAGTGTCCTTTTGAGCTGGAAGTAGACGATCACTGTATGGAGAGCTTACGCTTCAGATGATGAGACTGATCCATTCATTAATTATTATTGAATAAGAATGAAAAGAAAAGAATAAATAAAATCCTTCTGATCTGATGAGGGTTGGTGACCCTTTCTATATTAACGAGTGCAAGCATTAAATGCAAAGGTTTTGTGACCTAATTCCCTACACCTGGATAGTTTTCCAGTTAAGAGGGAAGAAACACACTTTTGCCAGTGCATGGTACCACAACAGAACATGGCTTGAGTAGTTTGTGAAAGACAATGCTGCATACTGTTTCCCTTGTAGACAGTTTAGGGTTCATGCATTACATTATCATATTTAATGTTTACAGTAAAAGGTTTAGAGGGCTCTTTTTCCACTTTGAAAAATGTCAGGCTCCAGCTCTACTAGGCCCAGCATGAGTCACCGTGGTGTAGTAATTAGGCCACAGTCATATTAGTCATTTTTGTGTAAGCTGTTTGCCAGCTGTAAAACTAAAAATGCTGGGTCTTTTTCAGTGTTTACCAGTATCAAATAACAGATATCTGAGCTGCATGCTTCTATAGTCTATCTTGTTTGATGTATAAAAATTATTATTGTCTGTGGTGCTGATGAGACTGTCGCAATGTCACTGTTTTAGTGACTTTGTGTTGCACTAATAACTGGCTTAGCATACGGTTCCATTCTTATAAATAATAGACTGCACTTTTGAGTCACAATTATGTCTAAGTGTCATTATTAAAGTATACAGTAAATAAATCTTTTGGTGGTATTCTTCTAACAAACCTACATAGTATTGAATTCAATATGAATCTTTTGTTACATTAAAAAGTCTGAAAAAATTACTTTGATTGTCAGGGCCCACCCATAAAAACCGTCTGTCTGGCCTATTACTTTCCTCTGATGCTGGGACTGCTGCATGTACACTAGGTTAACATCACCTGCTCCGTCCTGGTGCTGGATTTTGGAAAGTTTACGCTAAACAGTCCCAGTCAAGCTTCTTACACAGGATATCCAATTTGCATTCTCAAACACACTGAAGCTCTCATCCTTTTTCTTTCTTTCCTTCTGTCTTTTTTTTTTTTTTTTTTTTTTCTGTGCAGGTCTGGGAATGAGCCGGCAGGCAGTAGAGATGAGTGAGCAGGAGGACAAGTGGAGGTCTGCAACTGGGCAAGCCAGCAAAGCAGACACACGAGAGGGATGATCCAAGCAGGTGAGTACAACGATCTGGCCATGACTGGTGAGGAGAAGCAGGCATTTATCTTGTGGTGAATGATGAGTGGACAGGCTGCAGCTATGATGGCTGATTGGTAATAGGGATCACATGCAGGTGACGCGTCCGCCCAGACTGTACACACAACCACGAACAAATATAAATAGATGGAGAGGACTAACAAGACACAAAGGAAAAGGGGAAAACAGAGGAAGACACAAGAGGAGGAGGAGGCACGGGCATCCTGACAGGCATCCTGGCAACTGACTGTGAAAATGAAGAAGTAAGCAGAAATCTAAAACCATTTTGCTGCTTGTATGTATCTCAATAGGAAGCATCCAAAAGTGTTACTGTAGGTAAAAATTAAATTGTTGTTGATTGTATGTTTATTTGTAATTTTATATTTGTTGTTGTCATGATTGCCCTACAATAATATGGCTAACTAACTCAACTATGCAACAAAGAAAAACAGTGCTGGACCTTATTGTCAACTGGGGATCTTTTGCCTGGGACATCAGCTTAGCCTCAGTCTTTTAGCATGAGACCATGTGTACAGCAATGAAGTGAGTGTTTGAGACCCCTTTACATTTTTCTCGTATTAAAATAAGACAACTGGAAACATAAAAAAATCAGCTGAATATGGAGTTTTTAGCCAAGTCACATGGATGGGTGTGAATCAGATAGTGACATGTTTGGTTTTGTTATTTCCTGTTTTATGCTGAATGTTTACCTTATGTGTCACATTTTGCTTTACTTCCTGTATTTTCTTCCCTGTGTGATTGTCCAGTTGTTGTCACCTGTCCTTCATTTGTTTTAACCTCTGCCTCGTTACTCCCTCCCAGTGTATTTAAGTGTCTCCCTGTCTTTGTACCTCTTGTGTCAAGAGTTCTAGCCTTGTTGTAAGATTACTAGTCTTTCCCAGTGTTTTTGGATTTTTGTTTTGTTTGTTCTCTTAACTTGCTGTTTATTTTATTTATTTTATTTTATTTTTTTGCATTTATGGACTCTTTGCTTTTGGAATTATTAATTTGGTTTTGACTTTTGCCAGCCTTACCCCCCCATAAGTCTTTGTTTGGTTGCCTTTATGTGTTAATACATTAATTGAACTGCACCAGCACCACCTTTGTTGGTCTGCATAGGATTCAATCCCTGTTGGTCCATGGCACACTGATGACAGATGACTTGATATACTGTATGTAGAATTTGGATCCTTGTTTTTTACAGCAATAGGTATGCTATGTGCCAGATCTAGGTTCAATAGGAGTATAGGAGTGGTGAGTAAGAATAACAAATTAGACCAAAGACCCAGGATTTTACATACAGAAAGGTTAGATTAGTCCAGTCTTTATTCCTAGTTTGTTCTCTTTCCTTTAGATTTATGTTATACTTACTTTGGTTAATTACTTTTTGAGTTAAGTTATTTTTCTTACTTTCACTGGTGAATAGGTACCTATTAAGTACCTTTTAATGTTATTTCAAAGTAAGTTTAACCCTTTGTAGATTAACCTTTTCATCGCAGGTAAGATGTAGAATTCACCTTTTCAATTATCAGAAAATCAAGTGACCTTACATATCAATCACAGTAACATTTACTGTCTCACAATTAAGTACAAGATACAATGGAACACCATCAGATTCCCCTTTTTCAGGTCCAGTCCAAGTCCAGCTTTGTGTCTCAGTTTCAGTTCTCAAAATGAGGAAAAAGGGAAAAGGAAAAAAAAAGTCTCTCCTACCACACTGACAGCGAAGTAACAGTCCAACCTTACTCAGTGGATCTCTCACTGGCCCGACAGGGACTGAACAGTTCTCAGGTACATATACCATGGGTGTAAGCTTGCCATCTGGTATGTCCTGTGAGGGTGTGTGCTGCTCAGGTGCTTCTGCACACAACAAGAGGATGTCCAACTCCAGGGAAAAAACACTCAAAGAAGAGGCAGAACAAAAAACTTTGACCTGTGAATGACAGGTCACACAGAAATAAAACATCTACATGAATATCATAACAAAACAGAACATCACAAAATACATCACATATAACTGCCATGGGAATATGTTACCGCATGTGCCAGAATTAACCTAAAATGGCAGCAGAGCAGTACTTTTACCTCCCACTGCTGGCACTTTTGATATAAGCATGTCTCATTTTATCACATGAAATAAAACTAAACATATCAAGTGAAAATTCCCTTATACATTTGGTTTCGGGCATTTGCATTTGTCTTTTCTCTTTATCTTTATTTATCTTTATCTTTTTTTACACTTTATCTGTTCAGGTCTTCGCTGGCATAATCCCACATACATTACAAAGCTGAAAAGAAAACAATACAATTATTTGCCAAAACGGCCTCAATCCAAGGTGAAGCCTAAGGAAAAATTTGAGGCAAAATCCACACTGTCCTCTAGATCAATGGTGATTAAGCCAAAAAGTTGAATTTGACTTGTAAAGTATTTTAATTAGGCTAACTTCACTGTCTTCTCCTGCTTCCTCCTCTGTTCTGCTCTGTGCCGAGCACACTGCGCCGACACGGTAACAGAAATGAGAAATGACTGTTGAGAGGGAAGTTTTCTCTCATTCTAAAATTACAAACGTGCATGTGTTTTTGTACTAATCTTCTTTTCTTTAGTGACTTAATGAACTTCATTTCTTCATGCATCTCTATTTAGGAACTTATTTATCCATATATGTAGAATTATTTGAATGTTTGTTACAGATAGCTGATGAATCTTCTGGCAACAGTTGTCATTTCATCTGGAAAAAAAAAAAAAAGACATTTGCTTGAAATGTGAAGCTGCTTTGTGCATGCTTCTGCATAATCAAAGACTGTTTCAAAAAATAGTGTAAATTTTCATGGTGAATCTGCCAGTGTTAACTTGTAAATGGCAATGGTAATGTTGCTTTTTCAATTGACCTTAACATTTATTTTGAATCAAGCTATGCAGCTTTACACCTTCTACTTTTTGCCGCCTCCACTGCAAAAGGCATCTCACTAAACCTTTTTTGCAAACGCAAAAGGACAGATTTGACCAAACACATGACAGCTCATCCATGCTGCTTCCATCAAAAGGACACACACTTCCATACCTGCAGAGATCAGCTTTCACAACCGTTTACCGGCTCGCTACAGCACGAGAGCCCATCTGTGCAGAGCAGCCAGCATGCATCAGTATTCACTCAGCTTTTCTGTCAGAAAATGTTGATAAAAAGACATTTTCATCACCTCTCTAGGAGCACTAGTACGTCCCTTACACAGGTTACACACACACACACACACACACACACACACACACACACAAACATACACAGTGAGCTCACGCACACACCGATCTACAGTATGCACAAAAACATACAGACGGGCTGATTCAGGCACGTAGACACACAGACACACACATATACACACTGTTGTCCCACACAACACTTCACATCCATTTTCCTCAACACGTCCCATTTAATCTGATGGCTGGCAATAGGGAAATGTGACAGGAAAATAATTAAAAAGTGTGTGAGGGAGAGAAAAAAAAAGACAGAGAGGAGGAAAAGAAAACATTGTGGGACAAATAACTACAACAATAGTGGCATGGTCATTGTTTTTTTTAGGGAATTGTCTGAGATTTTGAAGTAGTAAGCTCAACAACAACATAACGACTGAAAACATTACAGACTAAACGCAGACGAGGATGGGCCACATTTACATTAAGGTGGAAAGCACTGCAGGGAGTGGAGTATGCTTGGGACTTGCATTAGCCCCAAGGAGGGGCCACATGTCGTCACCCACAGCTAGGTCCTCGGCTGGAAGGATCGGCTCTACTCTGCTGGGGGCATAACAGAGGCTGAGCACTCAATTAAAGGGCTGGTGCCTTTGTTGCTGCTGCAGGAGGAGCCCAGAGCAGATGGGTGTTTGGGCAGTAGCAATGGATGAAAACCCCTGGATTAGCTCATCTTTGGCTTTGAGATCCCGCTTCAGACACCTGATGTCATCTTGTAAGGTAAGTATGCGAGCAATAGTGTCCACAAACAGCCATGATGAAGTTTAGCGGTTTCAGAGACCAGCTAGCTATAGCAATAGAAAACAGGCTAAAAACAAACCTAGCGTTAGTTATGCTAACCAGGCAAAGGAGCAGTCACTCATTAGAAAACAAAGGCCACAGTCAAGGCTTCAGGAACAAATTGGGCTATACTAGTGTGTACCAGGCAGTATAGGAGTACCAGTCCACAAGCAGCAATAAAAGTCAGTTAATCCAGTATAACAGACTGGTTAAGAGGGCCAGCTCTGTTCTAGGATGCCTCCTCGACTGGGTATAGGTGGTGGGAGAAAGGGGGACAGTCGCTAAGCTACCAACCCTGACAGACAACATGTTCCACCCCATGCAGGACATTGAGAGCACTGGACACCTAATTCAGTAACAGGCTAATTCACCCACTGTGTATGAAGGAGACACTGCAGGTCCTTTCATCCTGCTGCTGTCACAGATCAACGCTGCTCCCAGTAGACCATATCAAAATCAGAATCAGAATCAGAAATACTTTATTGGTCCCCGAGGGGAAATTGTTTTCGTTACAGGTGCTCCTAACAAGAATAGAAGAGATAGAAGAGATTTAACATGTAGTGAAATTAGAAAAAAAAAAAAACTCTGAAACTACACTGATCAAATATACACATAGACAAAATGGCAAAATAGGTGATAAAAAATGTATATACAGTAAAGGTATGTGCTTTGTTTTGAACAATAGTATACTGATATTGTACAGGCTTGTTAATATACATATATACTATTACTAATAGATTAGAATAATTATTGCACAGAGTAATTACATTGTTGGTTATTGCACATGATTATTGTATTAAGTCAGCAGTGAACTGTAGTATAAATATGAATGATCTGACAGGGAGTGAAAAAGTCCAAGGGCCATTCAGAGGGAGGAGTTGTACAGTTTGATGGCCACAGGCAGAAATGATTTCCTGTGGCGTTCAGTTGTGCATTTTGGTGGGATGAGTCTCTCACTGAAAGTACTCTTGTACCTGACCAGCACATCATGAGGTGGGTGTGAGACATTGTCCAAGATAGTCCGTAGCTTAGTCAGCATCCTCCTCTCTGACACCACCGTCAAAGAGTCACACTCCATTCCAACAACGTCACTGGCCTTGTGGATATAGACAGAAACTGACTGACTGACAAAAACTGTGAAATATAAATATATCCTATGTGCAATAATTGAACTCAACCACTGCCTTGTTTAACTTTTTATATTGCTTTCTTATTTATTATATTTATCTTATTACTTTTACTGGTGCTCTTTGATTCCCATGTGCTGCTGTAACACTGCAAATTTTCCTGCTGTGGGCTTAATAAAGGATTATTTAATATAAAATATTAATACTATCTTTTCTGCAAGCTTTATCTTCAAACATGGTGCTGTCAGAAATATATTTGCATATGCATGCTATATGATGGTTGAGCAATGCTAAATGTGTTTAGTTAATTCATTAGTTGCTCAGAATCCTAAATATATCAGACTCAATTTACGGTAGATCGTCTTGATGACAGACCTAATCCTCACTCCTTCTGTTTGAGTGTTTCTCTCACAGATCATACATCCAGACCTTCCTTTGAAGTAGAAGTTCTCAGGAAGTTGTTGAAAAAATTGTCCTCTCCTCCTGCCCTATGGCTCTTTGGTGCCTGTGATGTGCATTTTCTATACATAGTTATGCAGATTGCCATCATTGTGTCTTGACTGATTTTCAAGGGGAATTGGCTATGTTCAAAAACTGCAGCTGTCTAAACATTCATTGTCTTGCCTAGTTTGTTATTGTCATATTGAAGCAGACTTTGGCAATGAAACTCTTGGATCTCAGGCTCCAATTATGTATAAAAACATTTATAAAATTGCATAAGTGGAGCAAAATTGAATTAGAATCAAAAACACAGTAGTTCATCAGCTACACACACACACACACACACACACACACACACACACAAATATGTAATCGAACAATACATCAAAACAAATTCACTTTTAAACCTTATAGAATTATCCTTTTAAAAAAATCTAGAAATATTCAGACTAAATATTTCTCCCTGACTTTACTTAGGATTCCAACAGAACTCCATGGCACAGTTGAAATATTTAGTCAAGTTTTAGCCAGTTTACAAGCTAAATGAAATATTCCATCCAAGACCATTCATTCCAAGACATCAAACTATACTGTGTTAACATTTAACATTGTGGCAGTGGTGGTGTTGAAGGACTAACTTAGGCTACCAGGAGACATCTAGCTGCGAGCCGAGAGAGCGCTGCCTGCTGCCAGCCAGCCGCAGTAGAATGAGCACCGGTGTCTGGTTCTCCTTGATGTAGCAAATTCTTCTGTGGCCAGGGAAGGTGATGAAGATGTGTGCCAATGATTTCAGTGCCAAATACACTTTTCTGATGCAGCGGCAAACGGTGCCCTTATTCAGGTTTTCAGCATCTCCCACCGAATATAAGAACATTCCACTCACGAAGAAACACGGACCATCTGTGGGATGGTGAGGGCTTGACCCCGCGCTGTGCGTTGCTGAATTTTGGGACCCAGCAGTCTGCACAAGTATCGGATGCCATCACCGGAAAATTGGTACCTGTCATGCATGTAGTTGTCAGGAAACGCCAATTGGTCTGACCTGTCTCGAAACGCTCTCTCACGTTGGAAAGCCCTTTTCAGTGTAAGTGCTTCTTCATCCAACACATCATCCAAAAAAGGGCACACCATTGAAGAAACACATGTGAATGGGACTTTATATATTGCCCTTGTCATTGACTTAATTGAAACCACCTCTGCAACTTCATCAGCCATTTCTAATCATCTCAAGGTGTGCAATAATATGTATTCATCAAACTCAGACAGCCATATGAACAGTAGGCCTAACAGTAATAATGGCTATCACATGAATAATTATCTGCAATCGGCTGGCGACTGGTTCAGGGTGTACCCTGCCTCTCGCCCATTGCTAGCTGGGATAGGCTCCAGCCCCCCGCAACCCTGAAAGGGATACGCGGGTATAGAAGATGAATGAATGAATGAATGAATGTATGAATGAATGAATGAATAATAATAAAAATGATAATGGTTACAATTAAACTAATAACAGTGGACCTACTTAACTGAATGGCAATGTATTTGTGGTATTTTAAAGCAGGCTAATAAAAATTATATATACAGAAGAACACTGAATAACTGTAAAACACATTTATTTTCAATCAGGGATAGCACCAGGATTAATCAAGCCTGGCTGTTAGCCTGGTCTGGAGCAGGCTAGCTGCACAGAATAAATCTCCATGGTAACTTAAGTGCCTCTGCTTTCATGCAGCCGAGTCACAGCTAAATTCAACCAGGATAACTGAAAAATCCTGGCTTAATCCCCTATCTAGGTTTTGTGCAACAGCCCTCTGGATTGTAGTGGCAGCACTGTGAGGATCACTTTTTTTGATTTCTCCCGTGCATTTATTACCATCCAGCCGCTGCTCCTGGGTGAGAAGCTGTGTGTGATGGAAGTCGACACGGCCACAATCTCCTGGACTACGGACTACCTGACAGACAGACCACAGTGTGTCCGACTGGGTAATGTTCTGTCTGAGACTGTGGACAGTAGTACAGGAGCACCACAGGGGACTGTTTTGTCTCCTTTTCTCTTCACCTTGTGCACCTCAGACTTCCAGTACAAGTCCTCATTGTGCCACCTACAGAAGTTCTCGGATGACTCAGCAGTGGTGGGGTGTATAAAGGATGGCTGAGAGGAGGAATACAGTGCAGTGGTGGACGATTTTGTGGAATGGTCTGGTAGAAATCACCTGCTGCTTAAAGTGGCCAAGACCAAGGAGTTGGTTATTGATATCAGAAGGAAATGAGCTACCACACAACCACTGTGTATTCTGGGGCAAATGTTGCAGTGGTGGAGGATTACAATACCTCGGAGTGCACCTTGACAACAGACTGAACTGGAAAACTAACATCAGCGCTGTTTACAAGAAGGGAATGAGCAGACTCTATTTCACGAGGAGGCTCACATCATTTAACATGTGCAGCAAGATGTTGGGATGTTCTACCAGTCTGTTGTTGCCAGTGCACCGGCGACACCAACAGACTGAACAAACTCATCAGGAAGGCCAGCTCCATTATGGGCTGCAAACTAGACACTTTTGAGGAGGTGGTGAAGAGGAGGACACTGGACAGACTGTTATCCATCACGGATAACCCTGAATATCCTCTTAACCACCTTGTGGACAGACAGAGGAGCTCCTTCTCGAACAGACTGCTCCAGCTCCACTGCCACAAGGACTGCTTCAGGAAATCATTCCTGCAATGAGCCATCACACTGTACAATAGTAACTTAAACAGTTAATCTACCAACCTCACCAGCCCCAACATTTCAGTGTTACATATTATTTGCACTATTGTAATATTGCACATACTGTTTGTTTACATTTATTTATCATCTGCAACTTGCACATTTTTTTTTTTTTTGGTATAGAGTTTCATATGTATAGTTTAGGCTTTCTCTCTTAGGAACTGCTGTAAATACTTGTTCATATATTTAGTTATGTTGTATTTTTATTAAATTATTATAAAATGTGTTTTATATATGTGTATTATACATTATAATACATATTATATAACTAGATATTTAGTTATACACTTAGTTAGATTCTTTGAGAACATTTCTTAGTTTTTCCATTGTGATCCTTTTTCTTCTTTGTTGTATATATTTTGTGGTTGTCTGTATGTTTAAACTGCTAATGCAATGGAATAATTTCCCAAATTGAGATCAATAAAGTAACCGTCTAAGACTAAGTCTAAGGGTCAGTCTGGGTTGGTAGACACAGGAGTCAGTGGCCTTGCATTGAATGGCCATTAATGTGGAGACATCATGGGAGAGGTGGGGATTTGAGCTACAGCAGCATAGAGTGCAATATCCTTTGGACTATTCCTATTTTATGCTCCCAGTCCCCTCCCATGTGGGAGGCATGGGGTGGCTTGAATTCCCATGTGTAGTAGTCCCTGAGGTATTTCTGGACCACAGGTTCCTTTGCCAACTTGTGGAACCCCAGTTGTTTTCTTGCTCCTACAAAGTTTGTCCCAAAGTCAAAAAAACACACACAAATACATTGTAATAATACAGTCAATTGTAAATAAAGTTCTGAAACAAGAAAATTCCAAAATGTATTTACACAGTCAAGTATAAACATGAATATAAATATAAAAAAGGGGACTGCTGAAGGATGGCTGGCCATAGCTGTCCACAGTGAATAGGGGGAATAGGCTGGGCCTTGTGTGCCTGACACACATGCACACACACCACAAAGCAAAATGACAGGGAGCAAAATGAAAATGTGAAGGAAGTGCAAAAATGCCACCTCACATACATGATTATGGGGGTGAGAAGCACTAGGTGAAGGTGAGGAATTCTACCATCAAACTCTCGACGTCAGGACAGCCACACTGCCACCAGTCCTACAGCACTCACACAAATACACAAAGCATAGGTTAAACTCACAAAATTGGTGCCATGTGCAGCTACAATGCTTGTATTATGAATTTCTTGAGGGAAGTAATGAAGTACAGCCACGGAGGGCCAAAAAAAAAAAAAAAACAGTCCTAAATAAAACAGAAACAAAGCAGAAACAACTAATGACAACAAGTGAGTGGGAGGGGTTAAGGCGCTATAGTAGCCCTGGAGGAGCATTTCACTACTGGCTACACAATATAGGATGCTCAGATACTCCACATCGAAAGGAGTCAGCTGAGGTAGCTCGGGCATCTCTATCGGATGCCCCCTGGACGCCTCCCTAGGGACGTGTTCCAGGCATGCCCCACCGGGAGGAGGCCCCCCCCGGATGAGCTGGAGGAAGTGTCCAGGGAGAGGGAAGTTTGGGTGTCCCTGCTCAGGCTGCTACCCCTGCGACCCGGCCCTGGATTAGCGGGAGAAGATGGATGGATGGATGGATGGATAGATGCTCATACAAGAGAAAAGCATAGCACAGCACTTGCTGCTGGCATGCCCACCTGTAGTTCCACATGCCGTGACTGTAAAAGAACCAAACACATCCAGGCTGATGCATGACAATGGCCCTAAGAATAATGGAGATGTGCTTCATTGTTCCTCTGGTAGGTTGACCATTACCTTGTCTTGTATTTTCTCATGGAAATTCCTTAATACGAGGCATTTGACACAAGGCTTAAGACAAGTCTTAGCACCAACCAGCCATAACCCCACAGTGCACACAGCTCGCTCAGTGAACAGGCGGCCCTGGTGCTGGATTCGTTTTTTCACTGTTCATTTGTGCATGTCTTTCTCTGTACTTACCAGTTGGAAAATGACTTGTATTGTAGGGCGATATGTGGATGGTTTGTAAAGGAAAACTGGCCCTGTAAGTCAACTTGTATAATTAAGTTAAGAGCTTGAAGCATGGTCGGCTGGATTGAGCTCAGAAGGCAAATAATGCCATTGCTTGGGCCTTGTCGATTGTCTGATTCTCTGTACATATACATGAGAAGATAAGATAAGACTTTATTGATGCCACACCAGGGAACTTAAGTCATTATAGCCAGCAAGTATTACAAAAAGCAAAAACAGTGGCATAGAAAGGTCAAGATAAAAAAAAAGAGTAAAGGTATACAGAACTATAGAATAGTAAATGAACTATATACATTATGTACAGATTAAAAAATATTAAATGCCATAAAAAATACTACTGCCCATAAAAATACTATTGTCAATATTCTTATGAGAAAATTACCAATGTCATGTTGTATTGCACTTGAGAAAATACTGTTGCATAGAAAGGCCATTAAGGCCATTGAATTTCACGAGTCTTCATATATGCACAGTATCTACAGTTTATAAAAATACTGTTGACCAGTTGTTATTGACCAGTTAAGGAAAAAATATACATTAAAAATTGCACAAGATGTAATGGAATTGCACCAGAAGAAATGGATAATGTGAGCATATATGAGCATTGATGACAGTAGTGCAAAACAAAACAAAACAAAACAAAACAGTAGAATTGGGAAGGACAGCATCAACACAGTGCTACATTACATGATGAGGGAGTTAAACAGTCCGACAGCTGTTGGAATGAAGGATTCTGTCTCACACACTGGATGCAGCAGCTACAGCTACTGAAGGAGCTGCTTAAACCCCCTACTGTCTTATGCAGGGGGTGTGATACATTGTCTATGATCAATGTCACTCTCCTCTCACCCACCTCCTTGATGGTGTCCAGAGGGCAGTCCAGGATAGAGCCAGCTCTGCTGACCAGTTTGTTTAGTCTTTTCCTGTCCCTCTCTAAGCTTCCACAGCCCCAGCAGACCACTGCATAGAAAAAACTGCGGATGCCACCACAGAGTCATAAAAAGTTAACAGTGTCCTACATACTTCAAAGGACCTCAGTCTTCTTAGCAGGTGCAGACGACTTTAGTCCCTCCTGTACAGGGCATTTGTCTTGTTTGTCCAGTCCAGTTTGTGGTTAAGGTGAACACCCAAGTATAACTACACATCCACAATCTCAATGTCCAAACCCTGGATGCTAACTGGTAAAATCCATGACACATTCATGTGGAAACCTCTCACCGCCTCTCTTTGTCTTTTCATTTTCTATATAAAGTATTTAATTTAGATAAAAATTAACACAGTTCATTTTTAATTACAATTATTATGTATTCAGTGTTCAGGATGTAATTTCATTCTTCTCCTGCTACAGTTCCCCTTGTTTAAGAGCACAACACAAACTACCACATTAGACACGCACTCACGAAGCCTCACATACTGTGGTCTGTTGGTGAGGTAGTTGATGGTCCACGCAGCCAGGTGCTAGTCTACTCCGGCTTCTTCTAGCTTCCCCCTGAGCAATGATGGTTGAAATGTGTCGAAAGCACTAGAGAAGTACAAAAAACAACCCTCACTGTGCTCAGCTGCACACAATTCAAATCTAGGAATGGTGTGAAATGTCAACTTTGTTTTTCCCAGAAGAAAGCCAATGTCACACTTTTCATCTTTGTAGATGGCTCTGAGATATGCTACTACACCAATAGCTTTGGTGGAGGCATCAGAGAAGAGACACAGTTCAGTGCATTTTGCCTTTTGAGAGAGATGTTGAACTGTATGTTCAGCAGATAAATGGAACTGCAGATCATTAAGAAAATCTCTCCATGCTTTCCACTCCCTGCACTTTTCTATCTGGAGTAGAGTATTCCAATCATCAAATTTGGAGAGTACTCTCAACAGGAGTCTCCCTTGTATCATTAGTGGGGCTACAAAGTCAATTGGGTCATACAAACCATCAACTGTTGACAGGATTCCCTTGTGAATGATTTGTTACCATTTGACATTTCGAAGGTACACATGTCTGTCTTGATTTCCCAGCATCTCCATCATTTTTAACTGTCTCTATTCCCTAAAAAGTCAGCACTGTCAAGACAATTTGTTGTTGGTTAATGGCACAAATTCGGCAAAATTCACCAAAGTTGAAATGCAGGCAAAAATATAGAGAATGAATCCTCTGATTGTGTTGATTTCATTGTAATTAATTGCTTTCCCTGTGAAATTTCTCTATCTTAGATTCTGGTGTGACCAGAGAAGCTTGCGGGCCAAAGATGTTGGCTGTTAGCCTACTGACTGAAGCAATAAAGAGCATATACTCTGTATATTACTCTGTAGAGTAGCATATTTAATGTTGAGGTTACGGGACTACTCATTGTTGCGATTATAAGAGTCTGGTCATTTACTATCAACACTGGATGTAAAAGAAAGGCTGCTAATGCTAGCTATACCCCACTCCATTCAGTAATTGTGGGATAAACCAAACAATGTTGTACAGGAGGTTGTCCGTGTTAAGTTTTAACTGAGTTTACAACACCCAAAGTACCAGGCTCAGACAAATAAGGCAGAAGGTGGGAAAACAGATTAAACAATTACATAAAAAAAGCAATGACTGAGTTCAGGTGAGTCAGAGCCTCTAGTACTGAGCTGGAGGGTTGGTGGATCCAGTCTCCTTGTAAGAGTAGACAGATGGGTCCAAGTCCTCAATGAGAACAGGCTGACTGATTTCCACAAATATTCAGTTGTAGTTGTATTTAATTACAGTTGTAGCATCTTTTCAAAACTGGAAAGCACTTAACAGCCGTTTCATGCTATAGTTTAGAGGATCAAGAAAAAACCTGCATCGTCAAAAATGGAAACAAATCTGCATTTTAAAAAGTGGCAACATAAACATTAAGACATGGGACATGACAGTTCAAATGTGTTAAACATACAGTACAGACCATCCATAGAATAACTGGCAGGGACAGTAGGCTGTGACAGGTGTGAGGGGAGTATACGTACAGTGACATACGTACTGCTTTTAGCTAGCATTAAGGTGACATTGCAGGGTGTCCCAGAGGCATATAGCCACCAACCCAACACCCCCGTCCCCACCACTGCCATCCCTTTAAAATCCTTGGCTGTGTCCCTGCATGGCTCCACTGTTCAGGTCTTTCTTCAGCCCTGGCTGTTCTGCAGGCTATATTGGCAGTCTGTCTTTAGCCCTGGCTATTCAAGGATGCATTGGCAGGGAACTTTACTGTTTGGGCACTGCAAAGGCCCTGACAACAGCACACTATGCCGGCTGTTGCCACCTTTATATACAGCAATATGTCATCTCTTTTTTCAGCTCGTCTCATCTGTCTCTCCCCTCTTGTGCTCTCCTTCTTTTTCTCCCTCCTGCTCGTTGTGTCTGTTATCCTTCTGTCTCTGTCATCTCTTGCTTAGCTCTATCTCTTTAGGTTGTCAGCATTAATTTGTCTGTTTATACATCTGTCTGCTTGACTCTCTTTTCTTTCCCACTTGGTTTCTTCACTTACTGTGGCTCTATCTTTGACCTTTACTCTTTTCTTTCTCCCTCATTCTCTCACTTTTACTCTCTCCCCCTCTCTCTCCCTTGCTCATTGTGACCTCCCTTTTGAAGCAGAGTGGTGTGTCTGCACCCCGACAATCTGCACAAGTATAAAACAGGGTCCAAGAACCACTAGATGAATGTACAGCACTCCAGATTAGTGAAGTGGTTAGCACATATTACTTAGTCTTCTCAAATCACACAACCACACACACACACATATGCGCATATGCAGAAATGGACACATGCAAAGCATGCGCATCCACACACAATGTGGCTGCTTGGTGAAGGATAGATCTTTTTGTTAGGACAGGGCTGGAGATGGGAATATTCAAGATGATGACATACTACAGTATGACGATTTGCTATGAGCTGCTCTCAACTTTTTGTTTTGTGCATTATGCTTTATGCCATTTTTCGTGCACAGAACACATCTTACACATAAACTGAATGCCGGACTTAAACTAAACACAGTAGGTGTTCCCAGCTGCAGGAAAACTACAGGTTTTACCTGAAGAGATTATCTGCAATGAACAAGTAACACCATAACGTAATAGCCTCAAACATGGTCGCTGGAGGCAAGGTAACCAGAATGGCATCCTAGTGAGGCTCTCAACCATCTCTCAACAATCAGCTCTTCAGTCATCAGTCTCAGAGGGACTGTTGCATGTACTGCTTTACCAAGACCTGACTGGAACTGAACACACCTTACCAGGCTACACAGCCAGACAGCTTTTCTGTTTCCCCTATTGTTCCCCTTCTGTTACCCATATTGTTAACTGCTGTCCATATACAGCCATAAGCTAATGCAAAAGCATCTAAGAAGAACTAATTATTGATTTTAGGAAGACCAGAGAGAATTATGCTCCAAATTCCATCAACAAGTTGCCTTCTGAAATTTTTGGTAGTTTTAAAATTGTGAGCACACACATCTCAGACATGGTCCTGCAACACCAAGGGTACATCAAGAAGACACAGCAGAGGCTTTTCTTCCTGAGGCACCTCAAGAGCTCTGGTTATGGGAACCGAACCATCAGGAGTGTACTGGCAAGCGCATCACTGTGTGGTTTGCAGCCTGATTGCACAGGACTGTAAAAAACTAAAAAGGACTGTAAAGACAACAGCTAAAATCATTGTATGGAATTACTACAAGTCCAGGACATTTACAACACTTGTTCTAAAAAGAAGGCACTTAACATTACGGACATTAGCCATCTTGCTCATGGACTGTTCACACCTTCCATGTAAAAACACTGATGTAACATTAAATCTCACTCCACCCGCCTCAGTATCATTTTTTTTTTGTTTTTCCACAGGCAGTCAGGTCGCTGAATAGCTGACACTCCCACATGCACTAATAATTTTTTGGAAATAGTATGTGTGCAGTGTTTCACATGTGCACACTGGGTATATGGTTATGTGTGTTGTAAGTCTAAGTGTTACTGTTGTGAGGACTGTTGTGCTTTCAGTGTTATGGTATGGATGATCTGTTTTTCATTTTTTCATCTGTATTCATTCATGTATACAAACGATGAGGGAGCTGGGTCACAAGCATTTCATTGTACTTGTACATGTGACAGTAAACTTAACTCAAGTAACTGAGAAACAGGACATCCACTTAAATCATTCTCTGCTATTCATTCATCCTCCTTGCCACTCCCTCCGCCTCTCCATCTCCCCATCAACTCATCTCCTATGTTTTATTACAGGGGATTTTCAAACTTTTTTTCTCATGGGGGCTATATTTTCTCTCCAAGTTTCCCCTCTGCTGGTTTTGCTGACTGCAGTGCAGATTCCACATTATAAGCTAATGTAACAAAATATCACACGGCTGTAGTTTTTTTTTTTTTTTTTAGAGAAGTGACCTACTGTGTCAGTGTTTTTCATCCTGTTATTTGCTGGAGAGTCTTGGGAAAGATTTGGCAACGTCACATAGCTAATAGCTTTGAATACTAATTTCACAATAATTTCAGGTTGGTTTTAAATCTTTTTGCGATTCAGGCCTGGACACTCACCAAATGTTAAAAAATGGCTTTCTAATGTACAGTTTATTGCTCTGATATGTTTTTATACAGTGATACACATGTAATTGATCACCTGTTTCCACAAGCAGCCTGTCTGTAAGTCCTGTGAGTGGATATATAACTCTTCAGAGGATGTATTTTCAAATGCTCTCAGTGCCGAAAAGGAACATCTGTGGGTTGTACCAACTGGTCTTTAGTAAGCCTGATCCTAACTGCTAAGTCTTTGTTAAGACTAGTCTTTAGAATGGACATTGCGTCGGTAGCAAATTTAAGCCTTGTCTTAACTATGCCCAGTCTTAATGATGAACACCCACGTAAGTATGATGATTGCCTAGCAGTGTGTGTTACTAGGATACATTGTTTACTACCCCCTGCTGTCTTGTAAATTTGTAGCTAATCATTTCTAATTTGTGGCAATCGTTATGGAGACTCTTGATGATTAAGAAATTCCATATTCTAGATAGAAATAATTTTGTTCACTATAGTAGTTTTTAAAGAACTATACCAGAGTGATTGCAAGCTCTCTCTCCATGTTTGTAAATCAAAGCCATTTCCATTATCCATCCATGGGAACCTGCAAGACGACAAAGCAAAAAGACTCCGGGGAAGAAGCTAAGTTAGTAACATGCCTTGGTAGGACATGAAAACCTGCAGATAGAGAGGGAGTGAAGAACAAAGTAGCTCGGTGTATCTTTGGAGGTCCCCAGACAGTCTAATCCTATAGCAGCATAACTAGGGGCTGGACCAAGGCAAGCTTGAGCCAGCCCTAACTATAAGCTTTATCAAAAAGGAAAGTTTTAAGCCTACTCTTAAATGTAGAGACAGTGTCTGCCTCCCGGACAAAGACTGGAAGATTCCAGAGGTTCCACAGGAGAGGAGTTTGATAGCCAAAGGCTCTGGCTCCCATCCTGCATCAGTGACAGTAAGAAACTGATGTTCTTCATTTACTGACAGGAAATGGCCTTTTTGGCTTTTACAGATGTAACTCACTCTTAAGTGATCACTCATTTGTTTGCAATCACACACACAAAGCAACACATTACTAACAGATGACCTTAACAGAGGACCCCCTCGCTACAAAACCATTACATTACAGCTCTTTGCATTGTGGGACATAGTAGGTGAGGTAGACTGGTCTGATGCATACTGATTAGGAATTTTGGTGAATCAGAATGACATCCAGGTATTTTTGGCATACTGCAGATTTTTTTTTTCTTTCCATATTGCATACGACATGCTACATTGTGGCCAAATGAGCAGGTATGACTATGTACTAGCAGGTGGTTTCGAACAACTTCATGATCAACTTCCAGAAGGTGACACAGCTGTGCCCGGTGGAATTTGCGGGTTACACTGATGGGTATCTGCACATGTAACACATGATGTAGTGCAAAAAAAATTCCCAGATATACTATGAATATTGTCACAGCATGAGGAGGGTATGAGATTTTTATATTTATTTTGGTGTGGCCTTTGATTTCTCCCTTTGCAAATAAGTACGGTGGCATTTGCTAAAGTAAGTTATTTTTTGTCTGCCATATTTCTATATAGTTGGAGGACAGTTTACTTGTAATTCCCAACGTTTCCCCAATTTCAAATAAAAACGTTGCTGTGGATCATATAAGATATGCCACTTCACCTTAAATTAGTGTCTCGTCGTCCTTGTTGACTGCTGACTGGAGGAGAAATGGAAACATCAAGGATGTCAGTGTCAATTTTGACTGATTTTGAATCGGTTGGAGGTGGAGCACCTATGCAAAATCTTTGCAACAACAGAACTAGGGAGAGTGATTTTTCAAATAAACCAGACAAAGCTTAACTTGCTTACTAACAAATGAAGCAGGCTAGGACATCTTCATTGGGAAAAACTGAAAGTCTGAAGTTCGCTTGTGGACTTGATTACATCGCTTCTAGTTAGGAAGCAGTAACACAAACACTCAGACAGATGGAGGGACCATGCTAAGAGACTCAGATATATATACTTAGCTGTGCTGACATTAGGCTGTGGCCAGTAATGACAGCCAGTGACCCCACCACCGACATGTGCTCCATCCGAATGAACATCTCTCTCTCCATATCAGCTATCCGTCTCTGTCAATCCCTCTCTGCCAGTTTGTCTATTTATGCTCTATGCCTGTCACCTATCTATCTGTGTCTTTATTACTCTTTCTGTCTGTCTCTTCGTCTCTTTCTCTCCCCATCACTTACTCTCTCTCTCAGCCCACTCACTCTTTTACTGTCTGTTTTGAAGTACTCTATATCTTTGCCCAACTTTTCGTCAAAGTCAAGGTTTTTCACTCTCACTCAGTTTTAGACCTCATCAGTTGAGTTTCATTGATGTTTTCCTGGATGCCCTCTGCTTCCCACCAAGGTCTTTCTTCCTACACCTCTCTCTCTCTCTCTCTCTCTCTCTCTCTCTCTCTCTCTCTCACTCTCTGCATACTCGCTGAGCCAAACACTCTGTCTTTACAGTCTCTCTGAATCTCTACAGAAATCAGGAACAATTTGTAAACAAAAGGTTATACCAGAAACATAAAAATCACTAAAATGCAACAGGACTTCAATTTATTCCAACAGAAACACCCACGAACACCAAAGATTCTATCAAGCGTTATATTTTTGCTCACAATAATTGAAGAGCAGAAAGCAGAGCATTTCCACATCATATTGTAAATATTTTTAGATGAATTCAGCTCAGTGAGCTGAAGTAATACAGTGGAGTGAGGTGGGGGCGGGCAGCTGCTGCTGTGGCCTCCATATATCTGAATACAGCTGAACCAGGCAGTTATTAGGAATAGTTAGCATTTGCAACTTTTCTTTGAAATGTGTCTCAGTCATGTGCATATATAACCTTTTGTTTTGTGAGTGTGTGAGTGGATGAATGTCTGCGTGTGTGTATGCGTGCGTGTGCTACTGGGGCAGTATATATCTGCATTGGATGTTTACTGCATTGCAGGAGATCTGTCCCAACTGGCGGGGGTACAGCCTCCTGGTGTGAGCACATCATGTTGTGGAGAACGCAGACGTCAAAATCTGCTTTGAGCCTGAAGAAACATTACAGCCTCTGTCCCCCTCAGTGATTATTAACAGAGGAACTGAGATTCAGAGAGTAATGATGGAAGTGATAGCACCAAATGGCAAACTTTTCCTTCTCACTCAGCATTTCTTTTTGCCTTTGTTGCTGTTTGTGTTTTTCGTGCTGATTGTATGGTCAGTTACTGCACTCGATCGCAAAACACATCTCACATCAAAATGTACAACAGCTATGATGGTCCACGGCACAAAATGTATGACTTTCACAATAACGTCTCTCAAATTGTGAGACAATTATATTTTTTTCTGCCTGTTCTTTTCTACTGTCCTGTGATCATGACACTTCAAGTTTCTGTCTGTGAAAACAAACAAAAAAAATTGTGGATATTTCTTTCATTGTCAGTGGAAAATGCAATATTTTACGATCATGTCAGATATCAAAATGCATTTTAATAGCATTTCTAGCGAGAAGAGTATGTTGTATTTTCATAACCTGTGTTCAGTGAATGTGAATGATCTTAAATAATCTTAATTATCTTAGATTTGACTCCTCCTTACTGAAGTGTCCCAGTGCTGACGTTCTCCTGACAGACAAGTCGCACTGCTGTCCATGTTAAGGTTTAATTTTAACAATATCCTCAACATTTCTCACCACAAAAACACCAAAGGGTCCTTGATAATTCAACAATATGACAGGTTAATGTAATGGTAATCAGTTTTCATTACTTTTCTGAGAAGTAAAGTGTGATGGCTGTGTTTTTTGTCTGCTCTGGTTCTGCTTCTGTTTCTCTGCAGGGCTGGAGTGTGGCAGGGGCGGGGCCGATCTCCTTTTAAGCTGGCTTCTCCCACACTCCTGTGCCAGATGATTCTCACTCTTGCCCTTTGTGTCTCGCCACAGATTGATCTTCTGGTCCCTGCCACGCTCCTCCAGCCAACGCTGTAGTCTTTTGCTGTGCTTTTGGTTCGCTCACGTGAATTTTGTGTATTCTTCCCTAACAATGATTTTTTTTAAGAAACTACAGCCGCATAGCTGTCCCCCTCACTCAGCTGACATCCAGTAAGGTTTTTAAATGGTCACCCAAAGCTCAAGCTGCTGTTGAAAAATTAAAACAGATGTCTGTTAACGCACCTGTGTTGATTCACCCAGATCCTGAGCAACAGTTTGTGGTCGAGGTCGACACCTCGGATTCAGAGGTCGGGGTTGTCCTCTCCCAGTGCCTGCCTGTGGACAAAAAATGACATCCATGTGCCTTCTTCTCCTGCCGACTCACACCTACAGAGTGGAACTATGATGTGGAGAACTGAGAGTTGCTGGTGGTGGTCTTGGCGCTTCAGGAATGGCGGCACTGGTTGGAGGGAACGGTTCAGCCCTTCATTGTCTGGACAGACCACAAGAACCTGTCTTACCTCCGCTCTGCTCAAAGATTGAATTCCTGTCAGGGTCGGTGGGCCCTCGTCCTGGGGAGATTCGACTTCACCCTCACCTACCGCCCTGGCTTTAAGAACCAGAAACTGGACGCCCTCTCCCATCAGTTCACCCCAGTGGAGGGGGAGACCAGTACGAAGGCGATCCACTCCCCTTCGTGTGTGGTAGGAGCAGTCCGGTGGAAGGTGGAGCGGGAAGTCCTCGAAGCCCTCCAAGACCACCCGGTGCCGGATGGCTGTCCCCCAGGATGACTGTTCATCCCGCCATCTGTGCTCCTATGGGGACACTCCTCGAGGATAGCCTGCAGCCCGGGAATCCATCAAACCCTCTCCTTGATCCAACAGTGCTTCTGGTTGCCTACTATGACCGCAGACACCAGAACCTTCATCTCCACCTACGCTGTCTGTGCCCAGAACAAATCCTCTCACTGCAGCCATGCTGGGCTACTGTAACTCTTACCTATTCCTCCCCGCACGTGGTCACACATCGCAGTGAATTTCATCACTGGTCGTCCTCCATCTGAAGATAATGATACCATACTTACCATTGTTGATCGGTTCTGTAAGGCAGTTCATTTTGTCCCTCTCCCCAAATTGCCCTCAGCCTTAGAGACCGCTAACCTGTTAGTTCACCATGTTTTCCGACTTCATGGCATTCCTCAGGACATTGTGTCAGACAGGAGCCCTCAGTTTACTTCCCAGGTGTGGAAAGCTTTCTGCCAGGCATTGGGAGCCTCTACCAGTCTCACCTCGGGGTACCACCCCCAATCCAATGGTCAAACAGAACAAGCAAACCAGGATTTGGAGTCCTCTCTGAGATGTGTTGCATCCCGTCTCCCAGCCTCCTGGTCCACACACCTCCCCTGGGTGGAATATGCTCACAACTCCCTGATCAGCTCCGCCACAGGTATGTCACCATTTATGGTAATGACCGGTTTCCAACCTCCCCTGTTTCCTAGTCAGGAGTCTGACATGGCGGTATGCTCCGTCCAGGCACAGTTTCGTTGGGCCCGGCGAGTGTGGCAGGAGGCCAGGGCAACCTTAGGAAGGACGGCGGAATGTCAGTTGGCGGATTGCCATCATACACCGGCTCCTGAGTACAAGGTTGGTCAGCAGGTATGGCTCTCATCCCACGACCTTCCTCTCCAGACATACTCCCATAAGATGGCTCCCAGATACATTGGTCTTTACCCTATAGACAAGATAATTAACCCCAGTGCCGTTCAACTCAAGCTCCCCGCCGCCCTCAAGGTACATCCTGTTTTCCACGTCTCCCTCCTCAAGCCAATGGTCGACAGCCCTCTGCACCCCCTGGCTGATCCACCTCCTCCCCCCTTTCTGCTCCCCCCGATCGATGGTCACCCAGCGTTCACCGTTGACCACATCGTGGATGTCCGAAGGCGTGGCCGGGGTTATCAGTACCTCGTCGACTCGGAGGGTAACGGCCCAGAGGAATGCTCATGGATATCACGTTCCCTGATATTAGATCCACAGCTGTTGAAGGGTTTTTATGCCAGGTTTCCAGGGAAGCCTGGTAGGATGCCAGGTGGCACCCCTTAGTGGGGGGTACTGTGATGGCTGTATTTTTTGTCTGCTCTGGTTCTGCTTCTGTTTCTCTGCAGGGCTGGAGTGTGGCAGGGGCGGGGCCAATCTCTGAAGCGAGCAGCTTCTAGACACACCTGACTCTAATCCTGGCTCATCAAGACTCTCCTTTTTAAGCTGGCTTCTCCCACTCTCCTGTGCCAGATGATTCTCGCTCTTGCCCTTTGTGTCTCGCCACAGATTGATCTCCTGGTCCCTGCCATGCTCCTCCAGCTGATGCTGTAGTCTTTTGCTGTGCTTTTGGTTCGCTCACGTGAATTTTGTTTATTCTTCCCTAACGGTGAGTTTTGTTCCCTGAGTTTTTTTCCCCAGCGGTGATTTTTGATTTTTGCCTGCCTGTGCTGCATTTTTCCCTAACAGTGATTTTTTGTTCTCTTTATTTTTGGTTGCTGAGTTTTCTTTTTTTTTCCCTCAGCAGTGATTTTTGTTTTTTTGCCTGCCTGTGCTGCATTTTTCCTGACAGTGATTTTTGATTGTTGTTAATTTTTCATCAATAAACTGTGTTAAAACTCTCTCTGCATTCTGGGTCTTCGCCTTCCTTGCATCCATAACATAAAGTTTCTTTCGTTATGTTACATTTGTTACGTACATTTCATTATGTTAAAAAACTGTAATTTATTTCAAACCGATTCTGAGTATAAAATTAAATGAGCATGATTATATGATCATGGTACCAGATATTTTTAAAATAACGTTTATGAATACGTTTCTATTTTTCATATAAATATGAAAAATAGAAAAAGAAAAGATTAAAATTGATACAATTAACATACATATGAACCCATAAGTTCATAGTTTTCGTGTGAGGATATATACTGAGCTGTTTTTTGTTTTTTTTCCCATATAATATACGTAATATAGGCTCTAAAATTTGACAAATTAATGCCATATTGTTTTTTGCTGGATAAATTAAGGATTGTTGAATATAAATAACAAATTACATTCCTAAAATAAAATTTCCTTCCAAAATACATTTTAAGATCTAACAGGAAATAAGCCCAAAACATTGTTGCATGTAAACATTGAATAAACACTTGGGTATATATTTACAAATAAATGTGTTGTACCAGGTGGAACTTTTAGAAATCTTCTAGTTAAATTAGTTTTGATAATATGGTTGAATAAGGAAAAGTCCTGTGAAGGTCATGAATTTTTGACTTCTCTAGTGCTTTCAACACAATCTAGCCATCACTGCTAAGGGGGCAGCTGGAATGAGCTGGAATAGACTACCACCTGGCTGTGGAGACCTTCAACGACCTCACAATTCACCACTCGTAACTGTATGTCTGATGTGGTAGTTTGCAACATGGGGGCTCGCGGGGTACAGTGCTCTCTCTTTTCTTTTCAGCCTCTACACATTGGATTCAGACACAACGATGACAGCTGTCACATCCAGAAGTTCTCCGATATTGGACAGGTATCACAGGAGAACAACCTGGAAAACAGGGAGGTCATCACCAACTCAAATGGTGTGAACTAAATCCCCTGCACATAAACACCAACAAGACAAGAGATGGTGATACCACAGATCACACCAGTGAACATACTGCGCTTGGACATCAAGATTGTGGGTGAGTACAAATATCTGGGTGTTCACATTAACCACAAACTGGACTGGACTATGCAGTGGTCTGCTGGGGCTGTGGGAACTCTGAGAGGGACAAAAAATAAAAAGACTGGAAGATGGGTGAGAGCAGGATGTTAGCCAAGCTGACGTCAATCATGGACAACCCATCTCACCGCCTGCATGAAGACAGTAGGGGGCTTAAGCAGCTCCTTCAGTGGCAGACTGCTGCATCCAGTCTGTAAGACAGAACAGTACTGCAGGTCCTTCTTTCCAACAACTGTCAGAAAGTTCAACTGCAGCATCATTTAATGTAGCACTGTGTTGATGTTGTTTCACATCACAAAATCACGAACCTATGTTTCGCGCTAGTTAGACACCTGATAGATGATAGATAATCAGTGGTCAAACATAGTAAGGATTATGGCAGCCTATTTTTGCAACCATGATAAAAAAGAAACCCAAAATCTTGTCTTAACAGCATCCTTTTCATGTTATCACAAGCATATTTTTGATTTTACAATAACACATTTGTCTCATTATTACTGCACACTAAATGATTCTGTTTTAACAAATCATTATAACAATGAATCACTTTATTTTTATTTATTGTTATTAAAGACAGTTAAATACAGACAGCAAAGCATTTCTCATTCTAACATGAATTGCTAATTTTCTTTTTTTTATTGTTAAATGTCAAAAAGTTATGGTAAGGGATATTGTAGCCTACAACATTGCAAAGAAAAAAAATAGACAATAGTTGGTTTATATGGTTTAGTTGAATTCTATTTACTTATTGGGATAAGACAGCCATTAATCCATCCATTCCC
The DNA here is from genome assembly GCF_051107435.1 of Chaetodon auriga. Classification (NCBI taxonomy): domain Eukaryota; kingdom Metazoa; phylum Chordata; class Actinopteri; order Chaetodontiformes; family Chaetodontidae; genus Chaetodon; species Chaetodon auriga. The sequence goes on from NC_135083.1 coordinate 26,082,294, forward strand.
TGTTTCTGACAATTTCTGTCACAGTTATGACTGCAGAGCCTCATTCAGCACAGCATGTTTGAAAACTTGGAGGAGCAGAGTGGGACAGGGAGGCTGAGAGGATTGGTTATAATATGAGATGAGAACAGTCAACCAAAGTTGTACCAAGAGCAGATTGTTGACGACTTTGCAGTACCATGCAGTTTAACTAATGGTTAAAACTATAAACCTCCACAAAAATGACAATTACCACCAAAAATACTATGTATTTTGGAATATATTGGAAAACTGCAAACTTAAACTACTCAGTCCAGCACGGCATGGTGGGAAACGTGGGCTGTCACTATAGCTCCAGTTCTCAGCAAATGTGCAAATCTGAAAAAGAAGTGTGTGTGTGTGTGTGTGTGTGTGTGTGTGTGTGTGTGTGTGTGTGTGTATGTGTGTGCAGCTCTGTCCAGAGAATAGCACACTTAGCTCTGCCTAGGTTGCAAAATGTAGATCACGTGTATTGTTGAACAAATAGTCTTGAAGAGTCAATAAATGCTTCAAATCACTGTTGCACCCCTGAATCACAGCTGAAATACAGCATGAACAGACCCCTGCAGACAGCTGCATAGATTAAAATGAGAGCAGATCTTTTGTGTCAGATGTGCAACACATCTGATAAAACAACAAAACAAAAACAATCAGGGTAGGTAAACTAACATTGCCATAGAGGCCAGGCTTTGCTGAGGCTAGTAGATAGCTTTATTACAAACCGTTGTATAAATATATATACACACACCCACCTCTGTGGTTATGTTGGTGAAAGTAACGCAAAAGTAGTGTAATTAGTAATACATTACTCCACACAGACGGTAATGTTGTATAGTAACATTACTTATTACTTATTTTAAAAAGGCAGTAACTACACATGATACCACAATATAGATGGATCATAAGTCTAAGCTGCTGAAAAACTGTTTCTGACAGAAGCTGGAAAAGTATTTGATGATGCAGATCTGTGTCTCCTGTGCAGGAACTTACACGCATTACATTGCCAATGGTGTAATGTGTTTTTCACTGCAATAACAGACTAGATTGAATGTGGTGTAGCTGGAAATTGAACCACATGAAGAGTGGTAGTGAAATCTTTCTGTTTGGTTGATCATGATGTTGATGTACACAATTCCCACCAGCTGATTTTTCTTTTTTTCCTTTTTTTAAACCCCATGGCATTGAATTGTAGTTTGTGTGGCAAAAAAATCACCCTGGGGACAAGGTTGCATAGACATTATTAAGATGCGGTTTGCTTTGCGCTTGGCCCTCTCAACCCTCTTCCTCCTTGGCACATGCAAACATTAGCACCGAGATTGAAGCATTAACATTCTGAGGGGAATGTGCTGTGTATGGGGTGGGGTGGGGCTGCTGAAGGTCTGGTATCAGTCAAACTGTCTTCTTCATGCATGAGTGATTGGCCAACCCCAAGGCCTAATGTGGAATACTGACAGGAAGGGGAGGATGAGGATGTTGAGGTTAGAGGAGGAGAGAAGAAAAAAGAGCAAAAGAGAAGCGAAGAAGAAACAATAGAATGTGGGGACATCCTCTCCACTGTCTCATCACAGCCAGGGGAGCAAAAGTCAATTTAACAGCAATCACGGCTGATAACAGCCACCCTGTAACCTGTTACTCTCTCAATGACTCCATCTCATCCCTCCCCCCTCCTTTGCTGACCGCCCCCGAGGAATGCTATCGTGTTTTCTTTCTTGTTTCTGTGTTTTGACTTTAACACATCCATTCAGTCACCCCTTTACTTCTTGTTTAATCTGCTCTTTTCAAAAGTTTTGCTTTTTTTCTACTTTCTTTTCTTTACTCTCTCTACTCTGGTGTCAAAGTCCCAGAATCACAGCCATTCTTCCTTCCTGAGTAAAATAAGAAAATTAAAGAGACTCACCAGGCTCTTTCCCTTTTACACACTCGCACTTTCACAGAGATGCTACAACCATACAAATTGACAGTACCTATTTTTGTCTCCTGTGAAAGTTTAGCAAACTCAGGTGGCCCTTTGGCCCATATCCTCTCGCTACCTTATCCTTTGCTTTTGTGTGTGTGTGTGTGTGTGTGTGTGTGTGTGTGTGTGTGTGTAGCACAGAGCCAGCTACATCACAGGCTGACAGAGCCCTTTCCTTTTATAGCTGCCCCCTGAGTAACCAGCCCAGAAAAGGGAAGAGGACAGGGGACAGACACCGTGTCACATTCTCACACACACCTGCTAGATAAGATACACACATACATGTACACACTCCAGCACACACTTCTGCACATGTTACACACAATCTTCAGTGCACTTGTACACAAACATGGAACCACAGCTCATATGCACACAGCAATTCAAGGGTGGACACAGGACAGGAATATTTTAATATACACACAAATACAACATATGAAAGCATAATGTACCTTCTTACTCTCAGGTACACAAAGGCCGGACACATTCATGTGCCCATAACAATAAAGGTGATCTCTGCTCAGCATTAAGCTGAGATATACAGTTCCTCGTCATGCTGCTGATCTACATGTTTTCTAATTAACAACAATGATTTCTACCTCTTCTCTATTTATTGCTGTGGTAATAGGTGATATCATGACAGGTATTAACCCAATTATCAGGAGAATTATAGCCCCCTCCATGCCCTAGCTGTGTTCCAGAGTGAAACAGTAACCATCACCATCCATCCTGCCTTGATAACAAAGGCCATTAGGAGCTTCAAAGCCACCGTTATGGCCCAGTGGATATTTGCATGAGAGGATTTAAACTTTATCTAAATAGCTCGTGTTGAGGTTAGACGTATTGAGTTTTTATAAGGTGGTTCTGTCTTTAATTATGTCTAAATAAACCAATAGAGTTATGTCAAAGTCATATGGACTGTGACAAAACAGTGGAATCACCAGTGAACCATCCAATGTCAGTGTAGTTGCAGTGGCTGGCAGCATCGCTTTGTCATTTGGGTAAAATGCATAACAGTCCCATTTCTGATTAACCTCCCTTCAAGCAGTGCTGCACTGCTCTTCCATGTACAACACATTCTCATACCTAAACGACTGGTTAGATCAGGTGCTAACCAGGTCTGTCAACAAATATCCTGAATTCAAATGTATATTTGAAGTGGAAAAAAATCCATACATTTGTTTGTGAAAACAAATATTCGAATGTGGGGAAAGAGAAAAAAAAAAGCAGCTCTGCCACAGCGGCTGCACTGAAAGCACTGCATGACAAAGAGGAGTCACAAAACCAGTTTCTATTGTCAAGTAATGTTTTTTTTTTTTTTTTTTTTTTGGTCAATCTGTTGAAGTACCAGATCCCCCCCCCCCCCCCCCCCCCAGTGAATTACAATTTTTTTTTTCAACCAAGGAGTCAGTGAAAAATGAACCAAGAAGGTGTTGGTGAGTTTCATTTTGTTTGTTTGAATGAAGTGTGTTTTACAATGGTAAAATTATTGTTACTGTGAATGGAGTCTGGTGGCTTTGGCAAGAGCAAATTAGTAGCTGTTTCTGGTTAAACAAACCAGGCCTTACTCTTTAACAAAAAGGTCTATCTCTGTTGGGATCCTTTCCATAATGTCTGCCAGTGGCAAAAACACTTTTAGTGGATGAACATCGATGGTTTGCAAATGCCCTGAGCAATTACATTGCAGCTGCTGGCTGCATCGCTCTTGTTCAATACTGAAAAAAACTTAAAAATTAATGTTTTGTAATCTGTCGCTTGGACACAAAAACATGAAAGGAATTCCTCCAGTCTGTCTGGGACATTGAAGGACATGTAGACCAGCACCAACTGAAACCTATGCACACAACATCATCATTGAAGATGAAATGTGGTTCAAACTGAAATGAGAGAATAATTCAAGAACACTTATAGGACATTATTATTGTTGTTGTTGTTGTTGTTGTTGTTTATTTTGTAATGTATAGATAAGTAGATCTTTCAAAAGACATGGTTATGTTGAAATAATATACAAGTAGTGTGTGTGTGTGTGTGTTATTGTATTTGCTTTCCCTCTTATGGATGTAATGTGCAAAAACAGATATTTGAATGGTTCGCACTAATGTGTTTTTTAGAAGGAATAATTGCACATAATTTTTGTCCATTTGTGACAGGCCTATTCTCAACAGTATTAGGCCATTTACTTTAAAAATATTATTCAAATTATTATTTCTAACATATTACTTTAGTGCCTGTGGGGAGTAATGCATTACTGATTACACTACTTATTTTTTGCCTGCTGCATCAGTGCTAACTCACATTATTCCAGTTACACAAGCACGTGTTCAGTACATCAACAAAGGAATTTAGTATACTGAATCACCAGCATCATTCAGTACATTTATCATGAGTACTACTTATCAGGCTGTGGAAATAGTTACATAATGTCTTCTGTGACTTTGGAGAGATCTTTCTAAAGTATAAGAATATAAAATACAGACTGGAAGTTTGGGGTTCGAAAGACATGGGCAGGGAACAGTATAATGAGAGATGCTACTGACTGTAAAACATCGTATGCTGTTCTATTTAAAAACCTATCTATTTAAAGTTTCCTTGCTGCCTTAAAAATTTCCTTGAATTGAACTAACAGAATAATTTGTTCAGAGTTCTTTCATAAGTTGTAAATGTAAAAGCAAGTTCTGAAGTGGTCTGAAAATAAAAACTAGAACATTTAAATTGAATTGGACTGACACAGATTTTCATGGTCACCAGTGGAGCTATCCTAATGACTTTGGTTTTCCCTGACTTTCACTGCAGTGCCAGCAGCAGGCCAACAGTTAAGTTAGGCTAATACTTTGGTTTATGACCAAAACCAATGACATTCAACCTCATCTGCACTTTGTGTTTACAGCTAACTAGCAAATTACACCATTGTGACTGTGAGCATGTTAAGATGTGGATGTAAGCATTTTGTTTGAAGCACCGCTGTGTGTAAGTCCAGCCTCATGCTGACCTGACTGTAGACTCTATCAATCTGTCTCTTCTTCCAGTCTCTCTTCCAGTTGATGAAACTGCAACACTACATCATCCCTTTAAAACAGTGCCTTTATAGGTTTAGTTATGTCCTGAACCGAAAGAAAGTACGCCGCTCACAGCTCACTGATGTGTGTTTGAATGGCAATGTGAACAAATGAACAAAGCACTGTAGCATATCAATTTCAGTAGTCAAATTTTATGTTTTCTGTTGTCATGTTCTGTTCTTTAATTCTACTTTATTTTATTTTATTTTATTTTCTTAAATTGTTTAATTACTAATGTTATTATTTGCTTTTATGTTATGAGCTTTGTGTAGCATTTTATACATGAATTTTGCGATATAATTAAAGTGTATTATTATTACAGTGTTATTATTGTCGTTGTTATAAAAAATTTCCACCATAAACTTTCCAGAAAATCTCTATATTATCCTATTATATTGTCAAAAAATATTTGATTCTTCCATCATCACATGAAAAGCTAAGGTGCGAATTGAAAGCCTCGTCATGTTGTTTTGACACATGGGCTTCCTGTGTGCCTCCCACTCAGGGTTAGATATATGTAGTGGCCTGTATAGTGCATGACAACATTAGTATGAGCAGTAACATCAATCTAGTCTCTCCAACATATGGGACACAGAGAGATTTAAAGAGAGACAAAGCATGTGAAGAATCTGATTGTTAGGAGAGGATGGATTTCAGAGCGGAAAGTCAATTACGGTTCACAAAGCACTTGGTTAAAATATCAAGGTCAGCATACAGTGATAGGCCCTGTATCCGTGCTTTGTCAAAGTGCCATTTTTCATCGGTTTGTGTCTCTTCTGGAGGTCAAACCCATTTGGGCTTCATTTATTAACCCTAAAGTGCTGCTGCTGGCAGGAGCTGGGCTGTCAGTGCTGAGGAGCTGGGGAGCAAACCAGAGGTCAGCCACAGGAAGAGACAGCAGTGTACTGGTGCATATGTATGTGTGTGAATGTGTTTTTATGTGTATGTATGCATGTGCACATGTAAGTGATACTCCATTCATCCATCTAATAGAGTAACACTAATGGACCAGAGTGATGGACTGAGGGGACACTGAAATCCACACAAACTCAATCTGCCTTTATTGTCAATAAACATTAGAGAGATCACACGGAAAAGGAGGGGACGGTTGCTTTTATTGCAATAATGACACAGTGCTTTAGAAGATTAAAAATCATTGGAGGCCAGCAACTCGTTGACGCACTGTCCTTAGACATACAGTGTCCACACATTTTCTTCCATTCCCTGGTGGGAATGGTCAGAGGTCAGAGATAAAGGCACTTCATGCTCTGTCAATAAGGAGCAATGTTTCTTTGTTGAAGGGCTGAACAGATGTGAGAAGAGTTCTTTAAAAAACTGCATGTATCCACTTAAGAGAAACTAAATACTTCAAATGTAATGTCAAAGGATCTTGAAAGCAGCATCAGTTTGTCAGGGACATAAGTCTACTGTCCTTTCACACTTGAAAGGTCAGTGGATTTCAGATGTCTGCAGAGGCTCGATCTAAATGAAGCATAGCACTAGTTTAGGCAGTGCAAAGTGAGAAAGGTCACTGGGTCCGGGAGTGTTTTTCCCAGTGTGTATTCCCATTTCAGTTTTTTCCTTAAACAATATCCTCAATGTTATTCAACACAGAAACACAGTAGTCCCCTGAATAATGTAAAGATCCTGTAGGTTTATTTGATGCCCACCAGTTCTAATCAACTCTGTTATTGTCAGCTCTGTCTAAATACTACTATATCCATGAGCTTCAGGTGGCATTGCTATAGAGAAGAAGCCAATCAAAGCATGAATGTGAGCAGTTCAAAATGCTTTGTCTTTGCAGAAAACTTTGCAAAATGTGGCACCATAATTGCTGAAAAATGAAAAGGGATGCTGAATTTGAAAGTAAATTGATTGAAGCTGTAATATCACTTTCCTCAAGTCATCTTTGACACTTGTTGCCATTAGTGGCTCATGTGACACAGAAGATCTCTGATTGATGTTTCTTGCCGAAATGCACCTTGGTAGTGGAAGTTAACTCCTCCCCAGATTTTTTTTATGTATACAAGCTTGTACCTTCAACTTTTTATGAAAAGACCAGAAACTTTTTGTACAGTTATTAATCATTTGGAGTGGTGATGGAGTTGTAGAAGTCCTAACCCAACTTTAAGTCACATAGCCTTGTCTGTGGGAAAATTGAATGGGACTTTTACTTTCAGCATCAGCTGATTGATTCATGATTCACAATCACGGGCTCATTTGCCAAAATGTGGCTATCAGCTGACTAGTGTCATCTAACCATATTCACGCAGGTGTATAGAACAGCCATTATAGCCACTTACTACTCTGCTGGTACACTAATGCCAACTCTGGTTGCTGCTGTAGCTCTTTAGATAAATGCTGTGTGACCATCATTAATGAGTATGAGACTTCATGACTCCATAATAAAGAAATTAAGGCAAATTCAATGTGTCATCCTCCAGTGATTGTCACTTGTGTCTTGCAATAACAATGATCCCAACCTGCAATGTGTTTGCCATGTGCAAACACATTAGAAAGTGAGAATTTTAATAACTTGGACATAAAAAACAGTCACTGAACATTTTGAATTTGAATTTTGTTGAATTCTCCAAAATCCACGATTTTCTATGGCAATATGATAGGTATCTTTGTTCTTTAGGTAATGGAGTTTACCCAGTTGTCATGGAACTGAAAATGTTCAAGGACAAACACAAATTAAAGGTACAGCTACTTTTCAATTTTTTAATGTTGCGTTTTGATGTGAGCCTACCTTTGGAGTGTTGCTAAAAAAAAAAAAACAAAAAGCATAAAAACTAGATCAAGTAGCAATCTATCTATCAGCCAAGGTGACAGTTGCTAGATAGTGACCCGCCCTCCTGTTTAAAGATGAGGAAGACACTACTACAGAGCCACGACACTACATTTACATAACTGCCCAGTGCAAGCACACAGGGCCTGTAGCTCAGACAGGTTGTCAATAACAACCAATATTAAGATGACGTGTAACAGCTTGACACACAGACTGACAACAGATTCAGGTGGATGTACAAGCAAAGTAGCAGATACACATGCTGTGTGAAAAACCAAGGGTTTTCATGGGCAGGCTTTTCCTTTTCCCATCCTGCCCCCCAGTAACCCTGTTTGTTCTCTCTCTCTCTCTCTCTCTCTCTCTCTCTCCTTTCCTATTTTCTCTTCCTTGTCCTCTCCTTTGACTCAGGATTCTCTCAGCTGTACCATTGGCCATCCTGGAACCTCTCTCTCTCCCCTGGCTGTTGTTGCCTCACTCCAGATGTTTGTTTTGGATCTAGATCTCCATTCTCCAGGAGATTCAGCCTCCCCAGCCTCTCTCTCTCTCTCTCTTTCTCTATCTGTCAGTGCATGCTGGGAGTGAGTGTGGTGTTTAGTGGGTCTTTGAGTGAGCGTTTTTATATTGTTCCCTTTTTTTTGTCTTTTTCTGCAATATGTTTTACTTTGATGGAGTCTGATGACTTCATTGTTGATTATTGGTGTATTTTTGTTGTGTTTGGGGTGTAGTGCTGGTGTTCTGCCTGTTTGATGGCATGGTGGCACAGTGGTAACACTGTTGCCTCACAGCTAGAAGGTCCCGTGTTCGATTCCCACCTGGGATGCTGTGGGTGCTGGGGGCGTGTCCTCTCCCATGCCTTTGGTGCCTGCTGCTCAAGGAAAGGGGCCACGGGTACCTGGGCGCCATGGTCGGCTAGCAGCCCGCCGCTCCTGGTCTGCCGGGCTACCAGGATGGGTCAAACGCGGAGGAATTAATTTCACAGAAGCATGCCGTGTGCATGTAATGTATGTGGTTGTGTGGAGTGATTAATAAAGTGTGTCTCTTCTTCTTCTTCAGTGTTTTGACTGATTGGCATCTCAGACACTATGATAAAGGCCAACTTCTTCTGGCTGACTCCAAAGAATGGCATCAAAGTTGGTGCTGGTTTTTAATGCAGCGTGGAAGAAGTCTGGTTGAGGAGGTGGGGATGGTGGTGTAGACAGTGATGAGGCATGTGGTGAAGATGAGGTAGGTGAATGATGGAAAAAAGGAGAAAACAGATGAAAATGATGTGTGTGAGACACAGGTGTGATTGACAGGAGAGCTTTGTGAAACACAGATACATAAGACAGGTGAAACAACTAATGTATGGTGTGATCAGGTTGAGGATGGTTGAGAAATTAGTCTTTCCACTGAAAAGACTGGTACTCAAGAGACAACTGAGCAGTGATGTTGGAAAAGGCCCCATTTTGCATTTTACTTGTCAATTGCTGAGTCATTTTGTTTTTGTTGTGGGAAGTCTAAATGTAAATGAAGCCAGAGAGGCAAGAAAAGTGCAATGGTATATGAATGTTGACTTATTAAGAGCTCATCCGCCTGAACCCGACCAGGCTTGGCACAGAGGACGCAGGAGTCAACTCAATTCAAATTAGTCCTTTCTTTTATTTGACTTTTCTTTGTTGTTGAATCATAATCAGGTTGATAACCTCAAAAAGAGAAAAAACAGGAATCAGTTTCAACACTTTAAATCATAATCATACAATCAGCTCTCTGTCTCAGCCTTCGCAAATTAAATAGATTCAAATCCATATCATCAATCAAATTAATCTCACAATCTCATATCTTGAGAGAAAATAAACCTAACATATAATTAGAGTACATAAAACACCCATACATACCAATGGCGTCTCTGTGCTTCTCTCACTCAAACTGCACCCAGAGCAGACAAAAGGCCACCCAGGTGCTCAACCAAAGTTAATCACCATGGTGCTTCTCACTCTCCCTCTGAAAAGTGAACACTCGGACCCTCTACTGCCCTCTGGCACATATCTCACACACAACATAAACATGTAACACATCCTCACCGTGAAAAAATGAACAGCATATAATGCATAACTCAACAATGAAACAACAAAAATGAAACATATTGATGTACTTTTTTTTTTTTACAGAAATCACACATTGATGTAAGTAATGAGGCAGAAATGAACAGATAATGGGAGGTGGTAGTGATTTTTAGCCTCATCATAGTACATGCTTTCATTCCGGCTTCTCTGGTGATATAGGGGAGGGTTCTTTCAGCGACAGCTCATTTTGATCATTTCACTGTTTTTTTAATCAATATTTCTACTCCAACCAACAATGCAGTGGAAGTTTTTATTAGAAAAAATCAGTCATGGGGCTGGGATGATTTTTAATTCTTTGGCAGGGATTTTAACTGTACTGGGAAGAAGTTTTTAGACTGTTATCACACAGAGCTTCATCCAGTTTCCCAACACACTCAGCTCAGCAGTCAGTCCACTCACATGGCATGGTGGATGTGTTATCCCACCTATGAGAGGATAGGATTTCCTTTGCTCCATTTGACTGCTTTTAGTCTTTTAAACATAATTATTTTTTATTTTTATTTTTTTTTAATGTGCATTATTCTCTGATTTTATGTCATCTTTTTTGAGAAACATTTTCCCTAATGATAAAAAGTGTAGCGTTTCTTAGGTTTAGAGTTAGGACTGCTTTTAGACAGAGGAAGTGTGATTTTTATCATACCCACAGCACCATGGCACGCCACCTTTTGTCCCTTATTTGGTAGTGAAAAAAGTTGGCAACCTTTTGCCTGGATGTGGCTCTGTTGTTAACTGATTCAAAATGTTAAAAGTGGATTACCTCTGTTTTATGTTTTTAAATCCTAGACACCAAAAAAAAAAAAAAAAAAACAGTGAAAATTCTAACTCTTTGCCCTGCAACGCTGGACATCTGTGCTGATGCCCAGACAGATGGTGGCACTGTGCTGAACAAAGACTCTGTCTGAAGCAGCTTGTGGATGCAGCAGGGCCAGCAGTTACCTATGCATGGATGTTGGGCTCCCTGGTGGGTGTCTTGGTGGTCTTAGAGGATCCTGGAGCTCTAGAGACAGAGGCTGTCTGGGAAGGAAAGAGAAGCTTCATTAGCCGGAGAACTGCGACCACAGACGCCTGTTACTTGATATTTACCTAAACCCTGTGTATGGATAGTTGAACGGAACCCTGTTGATTGTATATGATGGCTAGAACTACAAAAAAAAAAAAAAAGACTCAAATGCAAATGCAAGGACAGCACAAAATGTATTTATTTATTTTTTATTTATTTCTATAGCACCTTTCAGAAATTGTAGCCCAAAGAAATTACATGAACCAATGAGTGCTATAATGGATGGAAAAACCAGTCAGTAAGAAAATTTAAGACAGGTGAACAGGTTAAGTACTGAGAGGAATTCAGACCAGGAATCTAACCTCAGTCCAGGCAAATCTTCACATTCACAACAGACTTTGTATACTATAGGCGTTTCATTGAAATAGTTCTCTGTTTACATCCAAACATCCAAAAATTGTTCAAAAATTGTATTCCCATAATTAAAGCAACAGGATTAAATATTCATTAATATCATTTTTGGGAGTGTTTGTTTTGCTCATGCCACCTTGCACCTCAGAGATCTAGCTGGACTTATACTTATCATCATGAAGTTCTGGTAGCTTGAGTCGATGAATATGCTTCCATCTGACCAAAAAAAAGTTGGTCAGGTCTTTCTGTTCCTGACTATTTCCATGCATACACATGCCACTGTGTTTGCTTTTTGTGATTCTTGCTGGCTGTAATGACTGAATTTCCCTCGTGTGGGATCAATAATGTCTTATCTTGTCTTATCTCCTGCTTTCCGACATAGCGTGATTCATTTTTTTTTTAATATAAATATAGACTCAACTCAGGAGAGCTAGTTGTGATATGATATACTGTATATGTGCTGGGGGCTGCACTGCTAGTATTTCTTTCTTTTTTAAACACCAATCACTTACTTTGATTGCAGCATGTTCCTCTCGGACTTTTCTGCCTTTAATGCGCTCCATCTCAGCTCTACCTTTTCTCTTTCTCTCATTCTATCTTTCTCCTGTGCTGTCTATCTTTTATCTCCCCACTGCTTGGCCACATGCACTCCATGCACTGACTGAATGTTGTATTGATTTGTATGTGCGTGTGACCAATCGCGTGTGATGACAGACAGTGATCATACCATTAGGTTAAAAGCAGGTGGGGGGCTGATGACCTAGTCTTCAGGGACCGGAGTTGCCTTGTGTTGTTTTCTCCTTGATTTACCCATTTCATTAAGCATTTCTAACACAGGCCTGACACTCCAGGCCGATCAGGCTTGCAAGGCCAGCAAGAATTCTCCCGGTGCAGATGGCCAGTCCATGGCTTCGAACCATTTGCTGAGCTTATGGATCATACCTTCCTCCTCTGCTTTTACACAGTAAAACCTGCTGTGGTCAGTGTCAGTCAGTGGTCCCTGTAACAAAATTGGAAAGTCCAGTGCTGTGAGTGAAGCAACATAAAAAAGGTTATTGTTCTAACTGGAAGGAAAGAAGACAGGAAAAATAAACAATAATACATTACAGTTAAACAGAAAGATTACAATTACAATTACACAGATACAATTAAAAAAAATATTCAGTTATTCCGGTGAGTTGTTAAGGGAAGGATTATGTAACATTATCTTGTACTCCTCTGCTTCATTGTAAACCAGTCACCTCTTAGAGCTACAGATACTTGGGTATACCTGCAAACAACACAAGTTCCATGTAGAGATGTAAAGTTATAATAATAATAATAATAATAATAATAATAATAATAATAATAATATATGCTTTAATAATAACAATCTCAGTAAGGATAATAATTATTATGACATTTTGAATAAATGAGTTTTTTTTAAAAATCCTATCTCCTCATAATCCAGGAAGAATGACTCTACCATGTCCAGTACCATGTCTAGCACCAGATATTTGGTCATAAACCAAAGGATTGGATGGATTTTAAACTGCTAACCTGATGAGGGAGCAAGCTGAAATGTCAAGCAATCACCAAAGTAACAACAATTCATCCTGTGAGGAGAATGAATGTGTGTACCAAATCAGTCCAATAGTTGTTTAGACCTCAACTGGTTGGTCCAGCCCACTTTTGGGTGGTGGGCCTTTGCCTTGGGAGAAAAAAAAAAGATAATGAGAAGGGAAGGGTTAATTTAGTCATGCTGTTCATTTATTATTGACTCTTAATGCTCTCTGTATCCGCAAGGCCATTTCTATGTGTTGTTTTTTTTCTCAGCTATCCTCGAAATAGGATATGAGAATTGCAATATATATAAATACAAAATCATGTGCTTTTCATTTTGAAGGGGGGTTTTATGCAGCAGAGTGCCATCTGTGTCACAGCTTGTCATTAAGGGGTGATGGTGCGTCCCGAAGCCATACCAGTTGAGAACCACTGGTTTAGACACTTCACTCAAACTACAAACCTCATGGTGTCACTAGAGGAAAAATCAGCACTGTCAGGAAGATTTATCCTCTAGAGACCACAATGTCTGTATAAAGTTTCAAGGCAGTTGGTCTGCAACTGGTCCAAAGTGACTGACATTGCCACCCCAAAAGGATTGCTCCTGGCATTGCTAAACACCATGACATTCTTTTTACCTTCAACATGACTATGACGCATAGTAAAAACTTGGCCAAAATTGCTCACAATGGACCTTTTAAGTGATTAAGTGATACAATAATGGTGACTGCTTCAGAATAATCTGTCAGGGGAAAGCACGGCCAAATCAGGTAAATGCCTGTTGATGTACCAATGTTAAGTGTTTGGCTCATGTCAGTCTTTCATGTCCATTGTGAGTGTTGGCATGTTTGATTCGTCGGTTTGTTGTCCAACAGAAAAGTGTAAGTAAACTCAATGTGAAGGGCTGTGAATGGTCAGTCAATGTACTGTACCTTGTGCTTAAATGGAGTGGTATTTAGTTTTTGTGTCTGAGTGTATACTTACATTACACATATGTTTGTGTGTGTCTATGTGTCACCATGCACTCTGCAATTCTGACTTGTTGTTATAAAGTGAATGAAAAGAGTCCATTACCACCTTTCTCTGGTTCCGGTGCTGACTCAGGTTCTGAGAAGGAGGAAGTGAGTCTTCAAGGACAGTTCATCAATGATGAAGTCCCCCTTTGCAACCCCCAACCCCTGGAGTGAGGGATTGTGGGATTGGCACTTCAACCCCACCCCTGCCCCTCACAAAAGGGAACTGAACAACGTAAAGGAATAAAATGCTGATCTCAGTAACCATGGGGAAACCATTGAGGGGTCAAGGAGAAAAGAAACACAAAGAGAGAAGTGTAATGATTTAACTCAACTAAAGCGCTTTTTTATATGTGAGAAAGAGAGGCCAAAAGAATGAGTGAGTTAAAACAATAAGGTGGAGAGAACGGAAAAATGAGTCATAGGAAGCAAAAAGAAGACTAAAATAGCCCGAAGATGGATGAGTGTGTGAACAAGATAACACATGGAGTAGAGGAGATAGTGAGTGATGTGTACGAGCAAGAAATACTCTGATATTATCCCACACTCTCTTTATGACAGTTTTTCTGTGATAAGAGGTGATAGCTGGGGGTGATAAAGGTGTTGGCTTGAAAGAGAGATTGAGGAAGAAAGAGGGAGAAAAAGCGATAGAGATGTAGAGACAGGTAGAGATTAAATGGAGAGAGGATGGTGACATCACTTAGGAGATGAAACCGGCCAAAGAATAGTATGCCCTTCAGGCAAGGGAAGATATTGTCTCTCACACACACGCACGTACGCGTGCGCGCACACGCACACACACACACACACACACACACACACACACACACACGCACAAATTCAGACACAGTTGGACGAGTACTATCACACAGTCTATGTATTTTACCTGGATAATGTAACCCAACATTTTGTATACACCACATTTTTAAATACATTGTCATTTACATTCCTCCTCTATATGATCATCATATCAGATTTTGCACGAGAGACTAAGGACTCCATTTTCACACTTTTGGTAATTTTGTGTCCAGGCTCACCTGGGCCTACCTGTGCGTGCTTGGATATGGGTTGGGGGTCACTAAGAATGCATTATCTTATATGTGGACATGTTAGACAATCATGTCCGATCACAGTCAGCACTTTCATCATCTTTAAACACAGGCTTCTTCCAGTCATGATGGACAGACAGTTAGGTAAACCCAAGAAGAATTTCCCTCAGCGGCATCTAAATGTGGTTGGACATGGTGAAGAGCCATTGGTCATCAAGTTTTCATTGCGTAATAGTGCACAATGTTATTTGCCATCACAATGATCCACACAATTACCATCTGCAGTTCTTAACTATGAAAACAATCGTAGTACCATAAATAAAGTCATTTTCACTTTACAACATAAACATGAACCTGCTGACAATCCAGAAATAAATTGTGGCTTTTAAAATAACTCAGGGAACACCACTATAAAATTTCATCTGAATGTGAGGAACTGAGTTGGCAGGCATCAAAAAATGAGGTAGATTTTGAGGGATTGGGTTTTATTTACTCCAAAATTAAATACACAATTTACAAAATAAGCAACCAAATTCTGGACCCATAAATAAGGTCACCTAAACAGAAATTAACTCAGCGCCCTCAACACTCAAGAAATACAAATTAGAAACACATTAGACACACGTAACTAAAGACAAACTAAAGTATTACTGTACAAAAGATAATTAAATGTGTACACTACAAATATAAACTAATGTACTGCCAACAATGATAAACTAAGAGTATGATGTATGAAACAAAAGGTATGCATCATTATTCATCTGTTTGCTGATGTATGTGACATGTAAATGTGATGTGCATTAGGTCAAACTAAATGAATCATTGAGGGTAAACCAGGATAGTTACCTAAACGCTGATCAGCTCATCATGGTGTTTTACCCCATGGGTGCTCCATTCTCATATATCTTAAAACCAGTGGTAATTGAGCCCCCTTACAGATTCCAGATTGCAATGAATTTCATCTGCTAAACCCAACAAGATCAATTCCCACTGAGCTTCTCTCACCAGTCAAATGTCGTGAATTAGCCACTTTCTTCCAAGGAACAGTCTCTTACATTAGAAAAAAACCTAACAATTTCGTGTACCAATGGATCTAGTCTGTCTCCAGCTCTACATCATCATACCACCATGGGCATAATTTTTCCCTTATCACCTTTAATGATCTAGAAGAGGTGATTCAGCAGCTAAGCTCCTGCACCTGCTCCCTTGACCCAGTTCCCAGAAAAACTTTCAAACATGTATTCCTGAGTATTGTCAAGAGTTCTTTACAACCAGTAATCCCCCTCTCTTCCCTTAAGCATACTATTGTTACACCACTACTGAAAAGTTAAAAACTTTGTCTGCACACAGCTGCCTTGTTACCTGCTGGACCACAGTCTGTATGATGTGTATCATTTCTGGTTTCAGAACTAACCACGGCACTGAAACGGCTCTCATCAAACTAATCAATGACCAAAAGATCATCAGTGCTTTAAACAACGCCTCCATTTTAGTATTACTAGACCTGACAGCAACCTTTGACACCCTCGACCATGACAGTTTACTCAGAAAATTGAGTTGGCTCACCTGGTTGTGTCATTAATGCTGGGATCAGACTATACAAAAATTTTTGTCAGTGACAACGGTCACTGTGTCAGATGTAATGATCAGACTGCCATAAACTCTTGCTGTTTATTGGTCGGATAACTGGCAAGACTACACGTATGACCCCGACCAATCACAGCACATCTTATTCCACGATCATGCATGAGTTCAGATAAGAAAAAGCGGCTGTGGATGCGATATGACATTATAACAAATTCAAAGGGTGGTGTAAACTGCCAGTCGGTCATCATTTATACATCGACTGGGTAGCATCCGGAATAAAATTACGACAGGTACAATGAGTTCCACATATGGCAATTTATTTCCATAGTTATTTATTCTACAAGGAGCAGGCTTGGATGTGTTGGCATCATCAAACAGGCTACTTTAATGTTAGATCTGGAATTAGAAGCTAGCTAACCATATGCTATTGGAGTAATGATAATTATATTCCCAGTATTAGGACCAGGGATAATGTTATGACAGCATAGCTTGCCACTCGCTGACTGATGAAGAGCTTCTGCTACTTCTCTCCAGCATTTGTCTTTGAGTTGGCCATGGTACTCCCTGAGGTAACATCAAATATGCAGGTGTACTGTTTCCACACCTCAACAATTTTTTCCTCCTCCTCCTCCTCCTCGCCATGGTCACCTGACTCCTTCTGGAGAGAACACCTGGTTGATCAACGCTCAGGAACATGTCACGGGAGATATCACACTAGGTGTTCGTCATTCAGGGTGTTGTGGGGCATCCCTGACGCTGCATGACTGTTAGGTTCGTTTTGTCCTATTTTGTGTTTGTTTTTCCCTTCCCTTCTGTCTCCTGTTTCTCCCTAGTCTGTGTTGTGTATGTGTGTCTAACTGCAGGGCGTGGCTGGCAGGTCTGGTCCAGCCTCCTTCTCTCCTGAGCACACCTGACACCATCAAAACTCACCTGTGCCACAGTATAAAAGCACCAGTCTTCCACCCAGTATTGGTTGAATGGTCTGTTCATCTTCGTGGTGACAATCGAGACTCCTGAGATCTTCCAAGTACCTTTTTGCTATTTTTGCTGTGCCTGCCTGTCTACCTTCCTGACTCCTGTTCTCTGTGCTCAGTCTATGCCCTGTCAGTCTACTGTGAGTAATCTAGAACTAGATTACTTCTGGCCTGTCCACTCGCTGTCTACTTACCAGCTGTATGGATCCCGTGGACTCGTCTGTTGCACATTTTTGGAACTTTCGTTAAAAACATTGACTTCAGCATTTGAGTCTGTTTACTCCTGTTTAAAACATAACAATGACAGGTCATTTAGCATGTCACACTACACAGGTACAGACGCACAATTGCTGTTCACGTGTCAGGTCTTTTGACTACTTAATAATTTGACTATAATGCCAAGGCACAGAGGACAAAACACAGGAGGGCTGTTAAATGGTTTTATGTAGTAAAATAAAAAGGCAATAACAAAAATCTCTCCCGCAGGAGGTAAAAACTATTAAACACAAAACCACTAAGATAACAAAGTGTCCCAAAAATTAAACAGTACAAAACTAAGGAGGCAGGCAGGCAGGAATCTAAATATACAAAAATAGTCTCAGAAATAAGCAGCAGCTGCGTGGCAGCGAAACCTCACCAGGAACAACGAAACAGGGTACAGAGTTCACATACAAAATACAAGATACAAAAACGATCTGACAACAAGGAGCAAGAAACCCGGAGCTTGGCACTACGTTTACACATAGCTGGCCATTTCATAAACGGACATTTCACCCTCTCTGTTTTCAAAAATAACATCGTGCACACGTGTCCGTTTTCAGAACACTTTTTGTTTACACTAACCCATGTATGTACGCCATCAATGCTGGCGGTGACGTGGACTGGCTCTTCGTGTTGGAGGGGAGAGAAGTTGTTGCAAAATTGCTGACCTACAAGCACTCATTCGTCTCTGCTCCTCCATATAATAGAACAGCTGTATTTGCAAATGCAAACATATTAAAAGAGTTTACACCAACATAAATACGACTGCTACTCTGAATGCATCCATGATCACCATAGCCAAATGAAAATGTAAACATAGGTCGCACTTTTGGCGCAGGTGCAAGTTCTGGCGTATAATGTGACGTCGGCTACCTAAAACTCAGTTTTTCTCCATTTTTCTCAGTTTACATGCAAACGTGCAACTGACGTTTTCCAAAATCTCCACTCTGGCTGGAGTTTTTAGAATGCATCGTTTTCAGAGGCGAATTCTTCGTTTGCATGTAAACAAAGGGCACAAACGAAGGGAAACGTCTCTGTTTTTGAAATAACCGTGTACGTGTAAACGGGGCCTAAAACTGGTGGAGATAATTGCTGCATGCCGATCAGCTGCACTGCCTGCCGCTCAACACACAACACAAAATGATAATTTTTAAGAACTCTGGCCAAAGTGGAGATTTCTGAAAATGCCAGTTAAGTGTTGGTGTGTAGACAGGGTTGAACTGCATTTTAGGTTCCGAAACGTCACAACATGCGACTGAAAATGCTTAACCTCATGTGTGCGACCAATGTTTACACTCTCGCCCATAGGTTTGGCATAGTTATGGCGGCGCTCGACAGCGTATTTATCCGGGTTCATGTAAACGATCACATTTTTGACAACGATGTTGTGTGCATGATGTTATTTTTGAAAATGGAGGGGCTAAAATATTCCATTTTCCAAAATACTCTGCTACGTGTAAACGTAGCCTGAGACATCAGAATCTCAAAAAGTAATACAAAAAACCCTGAACCACCACATCGCAATTGGCCACAATGCTGGTTTGTGTCATCTGATCACCATCTGCCTTTACAGTCACATACAGCTGAGTATCATCAGCGCAGCAATGGCAATCAATTCCATGACTGCGTAAGAAAAGAGCCCTGAGATACTCGGAAAATTCCATCAGAAAATTTTGATGAAATATTGTTATGGGAAACATACTGAGCTCTTTTCAGATGGATAAGACATAAGGGCCAGGCCAGTTAAGTTTAAAAAAAAATTTACTGTTAAATATGTGGTCTGAGCTTCTGAGCCACAACTCTGAAAAAAAAATGCAGGGTAGAGCGAATGTGGCTATAAATGTGAATTTTTGTCATTTAATCACTTATTTACATATTTATTTGATACTGACTTCAACAAAAGATAAATCATATTAGAGGTAGGTCCTTCCCCTTAATGTCAGTTGTGGTATGAATCAACACGTCAAACCTCTTGGGTGTATTCAGCTCTAGTCAATTCCAAATGGCAACAACTGTGGAGACTTCTAATTCGTTGAGTAAAGGTGGTCTGTCACTGCAACTGAATTTTGCAAAGTGGCATAAGAACACTCATATCCATCTGGAAATCATGTTTAGATGAAAGAGTAACTGGTGTGTTTCGATAAAATTCTTTGATTTCTGTCAGAATGAATCCATTTTAATGTTCTTTTTTTGAAAATTACGTTCATGTTACCTTATATTAGACAAAGTGTTAAAACAGGTAGATTTTTTTGATTGGAATGAGCATTGGCCTTTATGCTAAAGGGTAAACTTGTTACCTCAGAAAAAAATTGTAACATAGATTGTTTATAGCTTGAACTCAAGGCAAGAAACAAACAACCATTGTTGAAAGCAGATATACCTTTATTTTCCACAAATTTAGGCTGCCATACACAGCCATGTACTACATTGTATAATATAAGATAAAATATGACTATTGATCCCACACTGGGGAAATTTTGTTGTTACATAATGAAAACAAATAAAAAGGAGCGATAGAAAAAGAACAAAGAGACAATAAAAAACACACAAAATAAAATCAATTATAGAAGCTATGTACATTATATACAAAGAGTTTAAAAATATTGTCTTGTGAAGAATGGCTCAATTAAACGGAAATTGTACATGGTATATCATAATGATACATGACGAAAATATGTATATAATCTGTCACTGTGATTGCATTTCTGTCTCTGTCTCTGTCTGTCTGTCTTTCTGTCTCTCTCTGTCTGTCTCTCTCTCTCTCTCTCTCTCTCTCTAACCCAACCTGTTGTATCTTTGGTTCATTGAGAGTAATTGAGTAATTGAGTAATTCATATGGTTCATAAAGAAATTCATGTAGTTAAAACACGTGCAGTTAAAATGAGTTAAAAATGTGAATTCATTTCATTACGATATCAGCAGGAAAATTGTGTTAAGTTACAGATAAAGGCCACAGGGTGGCAGTAGCGTTACATGTCGTAAATTAGAGTTGACAAGAATGTTATGAAGAATAAGGAAGTATGCTAAACCTTTGTAATTGTAAAATACATGCAGTATCATCAGCAAAAGGTTAAAGGACAAACGTGATGTCTTGGCCATTTTTTTTTTGGGGGGGGGGGGGTAGAAATTGCAGCTAAGTGCTCACACAACTGGTTGAGGTAGATGGTAGGGATGAGCGAGTACACCACTATCTGTATCTGTATCTGTATCTGTTCAACCATCTAAATTATCTGTATCCGTATCTGTACCCGGAGTGGGCGGGGCCTAAACCGTGGGTGGGGCTTAAATCTGTACATTATTTTACGTCTGAAATTGATATACAATAAAAATATTAATATAGGCCACTTTATGTGTTCAGCTATATGTGTGTAAGTGTGTAAGTGGTCTGTAAGACTGTTTATTTTTTAATGATCTGTGTGAACTTGGTGATTCATGCAAACATCCAGTGATGGCAAACAGGGAAATAATATGTCAGCCTTGTTCACTGAATTCTTCTCAAAAGCACTGCGTTCAGTACGAGCAAAGTTTTCCAACTGACTTTATATCACCAGCCAAACTAAGAGCAAGCAGACGGTGACAAAAAAAAAAAAAAAACGTGGGAGGCAGCGACCGACGCGACACGAGCCGTCTTCAGCTCTGTCTTGTCAAATGCACCGTGTACGTTACGAAACAAGTCGTGAGAACAGAGCAGAGCGTGAAGACAGTCAGTTACCCAATGAGGATCTTCCTTCAGCACGAGCACGGATATTGACGAGTTTTACTCGTATCATGCTCGTACTCGTCAAAAATGCTTTATCCGTACTCGTCTGAAACGAGTATCCGGCTCAACCCTAGTAGATGGCCACCCACCCAGAACCTGGTTCTGCTTCAGGTTTCTGCCTGTTAAAAGGATGTTTTTCCTTGCCACTGTCATCAAGTGCTTGCTCATGAGGGAACTGTTGGGTCTCTGTAGATAAAGAGTTTGGTCTGTACCAGTTCTGTATGGAAAGTGTCCTGAGACAACTTTTGTTATGATTTGGCGCTATATAAATAAAACTGAATTGAATATAAACAAGGGATTTTGTGATTATTTTTGGTTGAAAGGTAGAATTACAAAAAAGAATGAGTATATCGTATCTTATCATACACAAATTGAATTTTTGCTTCAGTTAATGTTTTGTCATGTTAGACAGACCTTTCCCTTGTGTGAAATGTTTTTTGTGCAGTGACTGCTTTTTTGTCTTGCTGAAGATAGATGAGAAAATAGATACCACTCTCATGTTTGTATGCTGGCTTTGAAGCTACCGCCAACAGGCAATTAGCTTAGCATAAAGACTGGAAGCAGGGGGGAAACAGCTATAGTGAATAGGACTATCTGTCCAAAGGTAAAAGGAGACCAATGCTATAATAATCTAAAGTTCATAAATTAACACAGTATGTCTTGTCAGTTTAATCTTTTAAAAAACTCAAATGTAAAAAAAAGCAATTTGTTGAGTTATGTGCAGGAATTTCTTTCTTCCTCATTGGCTCAGGCAAGAAATGTTCTAGCATGTAACAACGGATGCTGGTAGGCACATTTTGGCTGTTTCCCTCTACTTCCATTCTTTATGGTATACTAAGTTAATTGACTCCCAGCTCTAGCTCCACAGTTACTGCACAGAAATTTGAGAGGTATCAATCTTATCTAACTCTGCAAGAATTTGATTGAGCATATTTCCAAAAGTGTTAAATGGTTCCATTAAGTCCACAGAACCTATAAATTTGCAACTGGGTCTGATTCAAGTAGTTCTGGACTTGTTAACAACTGTATATTCACTGTGTGAACAAGGTGCTCATTTGAGAACATTTGAGAACTTAGTCAGTGTAAAAAATGACCTCAGTACCTCTGTGGTTTAAATTCTGTATTTTCTTGTACTTTTAGTATTTTAAAGAAAAAATAGAAAGGGTGTTTGGTCAGTCTTACAGGTTTTTAGTGAAAATCCGAATAGGAAATTATGCAAAAACTACATCCATAAACGATAAAAATGTGAGATTTTTTCTGTTGGAATTTATACAGATTTGATCATAAAACTCTTCAAATATTCATAGCTGCTTCTGGATTGCCTGTTGCGCTAGCCATGCTGGCATGATGGCAGGTTGTTTCTCCCAGGATCGTGAAGTCATGACCTTGCCTCCTCTGTCTGTGCCTGGCTAGCAGTTCAATTAAATCGCTCTTCTTTTGAAAGCATCCAACAATGGCTCATCTTCTTCAGCATTTTTCTTCCATCTCCTTCTCAAGTTAGGCATTCCCCCCATCCACAGCCCGTTCCAGCTGGGGGCCTTGGGACCCAGAGAAGGTTCTTAGTTTGCTTATGTTTGAATGGGCTGTGGCAACATTACTTGGATCAGTCTTACTGGCTTTACTGGCTTTCAGTCCAGCCAAAATCATCAGAATATTTTCTGTTGCTTAAACTGTCAACAGTGACTTTAATTTTGTGTGTTTTATTTCACATTATTATTTCTCATTTTATCTATTTAGTGGCGCAGCAGGTAGTGCACGTGCCTCACAGCAAGAAGGTCACCAGTTCAATCCCGGGGTCAGGCAGGGCCTTTCTGTGTGAAGTTTGCATCTTCTTGGGTGGGTTTTCTCAGGGCACTCCAGCTTCCTCCCACAGACCAAAAACATGCTCATTAGGTTAATTGGTGACTCTAAAAATTGTCCTTAGGTGTGAGTGTGAGCATGAATGGTAGGTCTGTCTCTATATGTTGCCCTGCAATCGACTGGCGACTGGTTCAGGGTGTACCCCGCCTCTCGCCCGTTGACAGCTGAGATAGGCTCCAGCCCCCCCGCAACCCCGAAAGGGATAGTCGATATAGAAGATGAATGAATGAATCTATTTAGTGAAGGTGGATGAGGAGCTGATTGGCTTACAGTATACCCAACAGTCACAGACACACATACACATTCCAACATATACACAAATGTACACTAACAAATACACACTTTGTACTCCACCATTATAGGGGACTGACTTTTCCAGCTGGATTTCTGAACGGCTCTGTGATTAAAGTTGACAAACTGCTTTAAAATGTCAGAGAGCAGTGTAGCATATGACAGGACTGGTAAGAAAGACAGACTCACAATATCCCCTGGGGGCAGAAGTCTTCTCCTCATTACCTCTAACCCTTAATAATGCAGGCTTCTGTCAATAAGTCCATAGAGTCATCAAAAAATGTTCCTGCAGTTGTGATTTTGAATCAATAAAAGGAGATCTGTTTCACATTGTCTGAATGAAGTGAATGTGGAGGCCTTTTTATCCAGTGCTGCTTTTATGGTTAAGCCATTCAGTCTGTGATCTGGCAGCCTCACGTACGAGCCCCATCAAGGGAAGGTTGACTGATCCAAAGTTTTTTCAGAAAACTATATACACACAGAGAGACAAAGACACAAATGATAAAGACTCAAAACACATTTTTTGATTAAGTGGTACCCCAAAAGTATATCACAGGAAGCTAAGGTCAGTTTCTTTAAACTGTTCTGCTGGACATTATATCAGAAGTTATCAGCCCTGTAATGTAAAAGCATATAATAAAACACTTTAAGCTAGGAACTGCCTGTTTGCTACGTAGGGGCTAGATGGTCTAAACAATTAAAGCAACATTTTAAGAATAACAAGATAATAAGCATTGCTGACAGTAGGTAGATTCAGTCCTAGGCTATCCTCAGTCTTCGCCCTAAAGTTTAATGATTTACATTAAGGGGACCTGCTTTTTTTCCCCATTAAGGCAGGTGAGTCCCCACAATGTGACTGTGTAACCAGATTTTTGTCCCCACAACGTGATAAATACCTGGTCACACACACACACACACACACACACACACACACACACACACAAAAATACTACAATTTTGGCATTGGCAAGAGTGACACTTCTCTAAACTGGTCAGTGTCTTCTATTCTCTTCCTAGCTTTATCATCACTCACGTCTCTCCCTCAGTCCCATCTGCTCGTGCCCTTTTCTCTACTAGAAGTTTGAATATACTTTAGACAGCATCAAGTGAATTTCTTAGTGAGTTTCCCAAATATTTTGTTCAGGAGCAGGTGGACCAACTTTTTCCCCTTTTGAGCGGGTCATAAAATTATTATGAATGTATGTGAGTTTTTTTTTTTTCTCGGCCCTAAAAAGAAATTATTACCCAGAAAGCAGTTTGTGCAGAGCCTCTAGTTCTTCCTCAAGCTACTGTCTCAGTGAGTGGGAGTGGATCAGTGCATGAGGGATGGTATTCTTGACACAGCTGTGTGCATGGTTATATTGTCGATTTATGAATATTAATTGAGGTTTGACACTATTATTGCCTGAAATGCATGCTGAAAGATGGCATCTTGCCTGAATCATCTACACGGCAATAAAAACTTAAATTGGAGTGCTACACCGTATTCTTTATCTATGATTTATGCACTTTGCCATGACTGAATAGAATCTTAGGACAAAATAAACCACCTGAACGTAACCACATCCTTAAAGCATCTGCTGTCATAATGCCATATCAATCAATGCTTTTTTGGCTTGATTCAAATATTGAAATGCTTATTTATACTTAAATCAGCATTATGTGCTCTTTTGGCCACAGCCTGCTCAACATTGACTTATTATCACCTTATGACGTTGATATCTCAAAGGCGTTTGCAGCAGTAAAAGCACGCAATGAGCTGTGTGGCTGGGCATGTGTTGAGAGAAACAACGCAATATGATCCAGGAAGTCCAGTTTGAGCCATTAGAGCTATGAGTTTGAAGGCTTATCTAGAAAATTATCATTTCCTTGTAAAACAGCAGCCTAATCCATCTGGTATCTGTGCTGACATGTATTTGATTGACCACGACAGGGACTTTCTGGGTGGCATCATGTGACAAAAACTGAGGCAGATTTGACTTTTTTGTCAGAGGACCCTGCAGAAAACAGTAACATTCATTTAGAATCATGTTTGTCCAACTTTGATTTGATCATTCTCCACTACGTCACCAGCTAGTCGATAGCTTTCTGCTGTTTGGTGCTGGGCAAGTAGTCTACAGTGGGCAGTGGGGTTATAGAGTTTTGTTTAGCTTAAAAACAACTTCCTGTGGTGGTTGAGAACAATGCTGGCAGAAGTGGTAAGAACAGTATACCTGGGGACCATAAATGTTAAGTTTAACTGAACACAGGACCCAAATACCACACTTAAAACAGAGAGGACAGTGAGCGGGACAGGTTCAATGGTTTTTAATCTTCCTTATTGTCGAAAACAGACTAAGGCAGTCAATAGATTTCAGAGTTTGGGTTGGGCTGGGTCTGTCGTTACCGTGGAGATGAATGGACAGTTCGACGACTACTGAGTGCAGAGCCAGGGCTTATATACTGTGACGGCAGGTGAGCCTTGATTGAATGACTGAATGAAGCTGTGCTCCGGGCGGAGGGAATCGAGTGCGATCAGTCAGCCACGCCCTTGCAGAGAGACCCAGGAGCACTCAAACACCAGAGACAGACAAGAGACAGAGGGAAAAAGGGGAACAATAAAACCAAAACGAGCCAAAAGACACTCAAATGCTCATACTCATTTGATCCATATTGATTAAAGCAGCTTTAACACAGGGAAGAAGTGCCTACTAAAGCATTCAAAACAAAACTTCAACTAAAGATGTGTTGTCAGTCAGAGTCTAAGATTGTTCCAAAGTCTTGAAAAGTTGCCTTTTTGATTATATAGAGTTTTTACCCGCTTGTCAGTGATATCTATTTACAATCATGTTACTTAACTGACATCCAACCATTAAGGAATCAGTTCATGATAATGCCTTTTAGGTAGACTCCTTCATTTTAAACAGGCATATAAAACGTCTGTCTGAGGCAGCCCAACTGGCATGAAATGTGAAGGAAAGACATTCGAGGACAGAAAATGTGGAGGACTCAAATTACACCCTTCATCGCTTTGCTACCTACCACTCCTTAGCAGTTACCACTCTCCCATACACCAAAATGCCTTTTAAACCATCATTTAATTCTACCTAATGAAATAGAATCCTTTTTCTCTTTGCTGGCTAAGTAGGGCTTAACGGTAATTGAATGGGTAGTACTACTCTGCATCCTTTTTCTTGTGCTAAGGGAGGAGGTAAAAAGAAAGATGTGTGAATTTAATGTGAGCTTACTAAGAGGAAACTGGCATTGAGTCCACAAAATGATCTTAAGAGGGGGGGCGAGGGCTGCTCAATTCTTGCCTGTACCACCCCTTTGCTGACCTTTCTGAAATGGAGTTTAATGCATAAAGTGGAATAAAGCAGAATTAATCATGTGCAGGGACTAGGTCATGGACAGGGGCGTAACACAGATGGCTGAGTGGCACTATTGGTATATGTGTGTGTCTGTGTGTGTGTGGATGATCACAACCAGCCTCCAAACATGCTCATATACACACTTGCACATACACACCCGTAGACTCATTCTGTTTGCACTGTTTGTCAAACAAATGTACAGACAAGACAAATACACACACAGATACAGAAGCTCCATTCAATTGCCCCAGCTGAGTTTCAGAGGTTACCACTGCAGCTCAAAGTCAACTGGAGACCTCTGTTTGGCTCTTCTGTCTACTGGGTAACATGCCAAGCTTACGTGTGAATGTGTGGATGCGTACAGTGCAAGTCAATTTTCTTTACATGACTTGCACAGGGTGCATGTGCATGCATGCTCTTCTGTCTGTACTTTGATGGAGTTCCACAGTTCCACTGCTGGATGACCAGAACATTAGATAGGACGTGTACTCTTAAGTATCCTGTTATTGCCAGTTAAACGTCCTGTTATTGGAAAGGTATCAGGTCATCATGACCTTCCATGAATTGTGGGGGGATATTGCATTAACAAATTCTACCACAATGATTTCCAAGTGTAACACTGACATTAAGTATTGGCACAACACTGGACATACAATGTCTTCAGGCACTGTATCTTTACAGTGGAGGACAGGGCTACTAGACATGTTCTGATTGCATTTATACGCTGTGCTAGAATTTTTATGTGATCATCTTTGAAATTATTGTATTTTTTTTTTTTTTTTTACTCTCTTACTATGAAAATTGATCTAGTTATGTGGTGTCACTAAGTCTACTTAACAAAAGCTGTAGACTTTATTTCTTTCTTATGTAGCTTTAGAAATGTGATTTCAGTCAGAAAGTTTTGGGAGCATTAACCCATTATGCGGATACACTCCTTTTTTTCAATTGTGTAATATGTCACAGATAATTAGAAACTGATTAGAAATATGCATCCTGGCACTAATTTAGGGGAAAAAAAAAACATTTACATTTACATTTTGCTGGATATCTGAAAAGCATATGTCTGATGCTTCAAGTGTATTTCTGGCTTTGTGACCTTGCCAAGTCAGATTCCCCAGACAAATCTGGAGTTAACCTGGTTTTCAGGACAGAATTTTATATGTGGAAATGTCAGATTTTTGTGATGATATTCACTATCTTCAAATGAAGGAATGATAAGTGGACCAGAATTACACAGAGCTATCACACTTAAATACTGTTTGACATGCAAAGCACCTCAACGGTATCCACCAAAACAAATGATAATAAACACTGGCATTCAGGTGAGTGTGTTTTCCCCCTGTATGTGTGTAAGTCCATGCCGTTAACATTTCAGTATTCAGGTGAACAGCTGAAGCAGTTGGCTGAAAGTGAGGAGGGCTGCAGGTCTATCTCTTCACTGATCCACTGAAGCCTCAGGGTTAGTGACATGAGGAGAGGGCTCACAGCTGTAGCTTTGAGACCCAGTCACTCTCTCTGGGCAGGAAAGCTGGACCCGACCCAACGGGAGCCGAGAAGGGAGGGCTGTAACACTTCAAATACTGTGTAAGGGTTATGTGATCCTCTCACCACAAAAGAGCAACTCTGGTGTGAATGTGAGCGACTGAGAAAGGAAAGGAGAGTCAGTGAGCATGAGGGGAACAAGAGCACAGGAGAGGGAGAGAGAGCAAGGAATGAGAACAAGAGGAGAGAGAGAAGCAGAAATCATAAAGAATAAATCACTGAGCTAAATGAACAAGGGAATGAATTAAAAATGGAAAGGTGAGAGAGAACAGAATGTGGAGAGAGGAGAAAGTCAGTCAGATAAAAAGAAATAAAAAAGAAAAAATAGAAAAAGGAAATAAAAGACTCAGAAAAAGAATGAGGAGGAGGAGAACCGAGAGGGGAGAGACAAAGACGAAGAGGCAGAGAAGTGTATTCAGCATTTTAAGTAATGTGTGTGAGCATGTGCATATGGGTCTGCTTGTGTGTACATTTATTAGCATGTATATGTTTGTATTCATTACATGCATATGTGCACACCAGTGCTCTTTGTCTTAATGTGAATGGACTTGTTATTATGTGTGTACTATATGTGTGTGTAAGCATGAATGTGAGTAAAGCATACATATATGTGTGTATGTGCGTACATGTGGTCACACAAAACAAAAGTCAGGCAGAGAGACACGTTTGTATGTGTGGTATATCTCTGTGTGTTTGAAGCTATGAACAAGTAGCGAGTGTGCAGTCAGATGGGAGGCTAGATTAGCGATCCTTCTCAGTGAGCGAGGGAGGCAGAAGATAGAGAAAGGGAGAGCCACACAAAGGAAGGAAAACAAAGGAAAGTGTGATGTTTTTGCACAGCACTTTGTCAGTCAAGCATGTGCCATGTATGTGGTTATCAATGACAACTCTAAGTGTTCTATTTATATTAATCTAGTAAAAACATTGAATACAGGAGTTATGGCTACAACTGCTGACACACAGCTTGCATGAATGTCAGTTACCCTCCTACACTCAGCTTAGTCCGCATTACATTTAATTATTCATTTAGTTGACCTCATAACCTCCACATTGCACATACAGACAGCAAACACATAAAGGATGACACAGCTTTTGTTTTCATACAATGTATTCATATTTATTGTTCATAAGTTGACAGTACACTAGTTTCTATTTGTAACGCATACATTTAGTTATCTTTTGTACAGTCATACTGCAGTTCAGTCCGGCTGCTGCTGGACATCTGGCCAGGCCTGAGCAAAGGATGCGGCTGCTTGAACAGCGCTATTAAATACAGGAAGTGGCCAATTGGACTGTACCAAATGCCTGTAGCATCAAGGGGATTTAGAAGGTTTGGTATAGGATTTTCTTTATTTCTTAAACTATAGTTGGATTTTGGTGTTTTTGTTTAGGTTAATTGTTAAAATATTCCAACTGACAGACTAGTTGTCCTGTTTTGGTTTGTTTGTAGTCTAGTTGGGAATGTTTGTTTTTGTTATCCCCTTTGTCTCAGAAATGGTCTGATCAGCCAGTATATATGTTCACCTTTGTATAGGTAGGTTTAGTCTTTGTTTGGTTAGTTCAGTCTGTTCAGTTGCATTCTGTTTAAGTTCTGTTTATGGGCCCAGAACTGTTATGTATTGGCTGAATTTTGTGCAAATAAATCCCTTTTTGTGAAAATCCACCTGCTGGGTCCCTCATAAACTCCAAACACCACGAGACACTGAATCACTAAACAGACTGCAAAATTCACTTTACACCCTAAAAAGAAATGTTTAGACTCAACAAAGAAAATCAATGCAACAGTTGCATTAGTCTTTTCAAGTTATGACAACTTCATTTGAAATGATATTGAACCAACAAACTACATTACTTTGGGTGAATTAGCTTTTCCTCTTCAGTCAAAGATTATATTAAGTACTGCTTACTTATTAACTGTTAGCCTAAAGGCAAGTTTTTTGATAACTCAAAAAAATCATGTCGCTTCAACTGACTTTACCTTTTTTAAAGTACTTTCATATGTTGTCTAGTTAATTAATTAATAAATGCACTGTCCACTTGTAGTGACTACAGCGTTATTCAGCCTTTTTATGGTTATGCTTTTGCACTGACAGCACTTGGTTATGGTTAGGGAAAGATCAGATAAATGTTAGCATTGACTCGACAGATAAGATTTTTTGCAAACAGTGTATCTGATATTGGCTGCTTCAATCATAATCACTGGAGCTGACCTGCTGTGAGATGAATGCCAGGAAAAATACAAATTCATTTAAAGGGCTTCTAAGGCACAGCACTAATGTAGGAAAAATATTAATAGGTACCACTCAGATAATTTAATATGAATAAATTTTGAATTATTCATGACGCTTCTTTCTACTAAGACTTTATAAAGGGTTGTAACTAATGGCTCTAATAATGATTACTTAATCATTTTTTTTAATGTTTTGTAGATCAGTAGTGAGCTATTGTGGTTGTAAAAATTTGATATTTTCTATTTGGTAATAATGCAGTTATAAATCCTGATATTCCATAAGGAAATGCTTAAAAAGTTGTTGATAAATTGATTTGACTCAATTCTTTTACAGCCTTTCTCCAGAAGAGGCCATACAGACCAATCAATTAGAGGGGTTTTTCATAACCTGGCAACCCAAAAATGGCTAGTGGCTGATCTGTACAGCATTACAGAACAATGCATTAAATACAAACAAATCAGAGAGTTACATATAAACCTTTTATGAGGCCTTCCATGCTAGAAAGTGGTACCACGTAGGGAATGGTGAAATATTGATAGACAATGTAATACTGTTATTTCATGGGTCATTTCATCTTTCGGCTTGTGAAGATCTTCAAAAACAAAATAATAACAAACAAACAAACAAACAAAAAAGAATAAGTAGAGAACGCAAGATCAAATAGTACTAAAGTTGCTTTAATGCAAGGAAGACAACAAGACAAAAAGCAGGTTGTTCACCTTTTCTGTAGTACCATCTCTGCAACATCTGACCCCTGAACTTTAAGGCCTCCTGAGGGCTCTCTCCCAAACTGGAGCCCTTAAAGCTAACCTTAATCTCTAGGGAATTTTGTGCAGTGCAGGTGCACTCTGTAACTCGTACAGCCTTTATTACTCCCATATATCCAGATCCTTCAAGCAGCCAAATGCTGCTGATTCTAACTTTACCATCTCAAGTGTTCCATAGCTTTCCTTTAAAAAGCTCAGCAGTGTCTCCTCTGCAGACTTCTGTACCTGACACTGGTGGTTCTGCTCCCATGGAAGTCGTTTATCCAACACAGCATTCACGTCCTTTTAGTGAGGTAACTGACTTCACTTCGCTTGCTGTCTTTTTGTTGGTCTAAATCACCAAATTAAAAAAAAAAACATTCACGATATCAGAGATACATTTTGCATTATCGAGTTGTGACATCCTGCGATCGGCTGGCGACCGGTTCAGGGTGTACCCCGCCTCTCGCCCATTGCTAGCTGGGATAGGCTCCAGCCCCCCGCAACCCCGAAAGGGATACGCGGGTATAGAAGATGAATGAATGAATGAATGAATGAGTTGTGACGTTCATGTAAATGATTTCACCGTGACTTTGTGACAAATCTGAAATCTGAGTTTTAATTATATTGCAACAAATCAGCTGATAAAGCTGGGCGTGAATGTGCTGTCTTGACATCAGAGAAGGTAAAAACAAAGAAAAAAGTTTGCTCGAACTCCACTAATGAAATCTACATAAATTCCATACACTGATGAAGACCCTGAGACAAGCTAATCACTTTGGAAAAAGTGAGTAAGTCAACTTCAAGTTTTGATTTTTCGGGATACAAAACTGTTTAGTGTTGTGCACAGTGCTTGATGGGTACTTGGAAGCAATGGGGTACATAATCAATACACAGAGGCGGGGATGGAAAGAGGACTAGAATATTTTACCTAATTAAAAGTAAAGTTACATTAAGTAAAGTTCCATTCATAAAGTAAAAAGTAGCTCAGTAAAAATGTGCTCTCAGTAAATATTACTGTGTTACATTTTCTAATGTAGCAATTTTAATGTTGTATGATGGAACCATTAAACAAAACCTTCAGGCTGAAACATAAAGTGCATAGACATGTCAATGTATAGACACAACGGCAGGTCATACAGCAGCGCCAGCCACTGATGTCCAAACCAACAGTTGTTATCTATAGATGGACACTTTGCTGCCTGTGCATACAACTGACTATCAATTAGAAATTACAACTGCCTTCCTCAGTGTGTTAACCAGGATTAACCAGGAAAGAGGATAAAACTCAGACAACTGATGGAGAGATTTAAAGGGCAAAACACTCTCTCTCTCTCTCTCTCTCTCTCTCTCTCTCTCTCTCTCTCTATCTATCTATCTATCTATCTATATATTTATATAGATAGAGAGATATATAAATGAATTATGTCATTTAATGCTTGATTGTCATCATAAATGAATAAATAATGAGTTAAATATTTATATTTACATATTTGTATTTGTATTTATTCATATATTGCCTATTTATTTAACTATTTATTTATTATGTATTTAGTTATTTATTTCTGTTTTTGGTAATCCATAATTCATCCGACTGACATTGCTTGACTGTTATTACTGAGGACCGGATGACCACTTGTGTAACAGGGCAGTGTTCCTCTGGGATCTCCTCAGCAGAAACAGTTTCACACAGTTTGGTTCCATAACATAAGCCTTCTTCAGATACTTCAATCGTCAATCGCTGCCTTGCCCAGGAACAGCTGAGGGCACAAGACCAGACCCTCTATCTGTAACTGTAAATCACAAACATCATAGAAAGGTGGAGAACTGTAGTTCTCTCACTATAGTGTGTGTGTGTGTGTGTGTGTGTGTGTGTGTGTGTCCTCCAGGTCTGGCATGCTGCACCAACAAGAGTGTAATCAGTCAACAGGTAACACCTGTGCCAGTTAACCACACCCCACTACTACACTGATGCTCTGGAAATGAGACCTGGCTCTCAATGCATGGAAGAGGCACTGGTAAGCAAAATATGAGGGAAAATTGACTGACTAACCACTGTCCACAGAGCACTGGAGTGATACATTCAATGACCTTATAAACAAGAAGTCTAAGCATACAGAGAAAAAAAACTCATCAACAGCACCACTGAGACTGCTCACTTGTAAAGAGCTGCACTCAGATCTGCTCAGTTAACACCCAAGCCAGTGTCTCCTCCCTTCCCCGAGTGCTGTATCCTCTCCTACTCAGCCAGTACTGTGTAAGGTTATCAATAATAAATGGGATGTGAGGAGGAGACACCACACATAGTAATCAAACTTTACCTTCTATATGTGGAGGGTATAGAAAGGGGATTGCAGCCGAAGATACTGTGACCATAGATGGTTTCCTACAATGCATATAATTATCTGAATTTGGTGTTCTGAATAAATAACAGCAAAGTGAAAACCATATATCAACTTCATAAAAAGCAGCATCAATTGTGGTGCTCAACTCTTACAAAGGAGTTGCATGATATGATAATGATATGAACACTGAAAGAAGATTATGGGAAACCTCTTTAGAGGAGCAAACTAGAGAATTTTTCTTCTCTCTATCCACTTATTCTTGGTGTCTCCAGGGTATGTTGCTCACAAGACAGAGTGTAGGGCAAAGAGGACTCTGGGTACCCCTCAGCAGATACAAAGACTCTATGAATCGGTCAAAGGTTGTTAATGAATGCTGTTTTCCGCCTCCACTGTCCCTACTGCTGAGGCCCACTGATACTGTCCCACTGCTAAGCCCTTGTGTTTAAAGCTGTCAAGTGACAAGCCAAAACCATTGCAGCCTCAGGATAAATACAGAACTCTAACTGTAATCCTATGTGTGAGTGTGTGCTGCTGCTTCTGTGGTACCCTCTGCAAGGGTTGATGTTGTCAAAGTCATTAGGCAGCGTTTTGAGGACAAACAAATTGGGTTAAGTCGGGAGAACTCTGTGATCCAAGAGTACACAAACAAATACAGAGACACACACTTTTGTGCTGTATGCAGGAAATGGCGAGAGTGTGTATAAATACCCACATCATCAACAGTGCTGTGGACGACAGTGTCTGAGAGTGTTTTGGAGCTTTGTGCTCATAAATCATAGTGAACAAGAGAGACGGAGAGAGAGAGAGAGACCGATGGAGGATATGCTGAAACTCACTTGGGTAGCTGGTTTTTACCATTTCGAACCTCCTCCATCCTCCACTTTTCTTTTTCTCTTCCCCTCTCTCACCATTTTCCTTCTTCTTTGTCCTTGTCCTTCCCTTTCACTTTCACCATGAATTCCATTCCTCTCTTTGTCCTCCTACCCTCCTCTACTACTCTCTTACTGTCATTGTCTCTCCAATTGTCCAGCTTCTTTTTGCCTTTCTTTCTGCCTGTCCCTTGTACAGCTGATAGGAGGTACACCCCTGCCCAATCCATCTTAACACCATCCTGCAATCCTCCCCCTACACACACACACACACACACACACACTCCTGCACTCACCTGCGTCAGTTGTCCTGCCTTCCTTCGCAATACCTCAACTCTGCCTCCATCCGTCTATGCTTCTCACCACTTCTCTCTTTCATTATCTCTCCCCCAGCGCCCTCCGTTTTTGCCATTCCCTCACAGTCAAGCAGAGATAGTATACATTCCTGTCCAGCATACATTCATCCCCAGCTCGAGTGACAATCTGCTCTGCAAAAGAAAAGACTGAAGCCCAGGTTCAACTTCATATGTGTGCCAAGAAGAGGTGTGAAATTACTGAAATGACGAAATCCCAGCACCTTTCTATTTATAAATCCATAAATGAAAAAAACATGTACATGTATCCATGCAAATGGTTGTCTACTTTTACCAACATAAACTTTGATTTCTTATAAAGGAATTAAGTAAAAATAGCTTCTGAATGTGTACTGAATTCTAGGACGCTTTCTGTTTCTCAGTTCATTTGGTCTGGACCTTGAAATGAAATGTTATCTTGTTTTGTAGTTCTTTCATATCTGCACAGACATCCTAAAAAAGTAGTAAGTAGTAAACAAAAAGATATTTCATGTTTTTTTTTTTTTACACTCTCCACTGATTGTATGTCTCTTCAACAGGGACATGATGTGATATTATATCAGCTCGACACCCTTTATTCACTAAATATTAACATTCTTATAAGTTATGTAGAGCACTTTGTAATTTCTTAGGTATGAGACATGCTGCATACTGTAAATAAGCTTGTCTTGCTAATATTGTGTTCATTTTTTGCAGACAGTATTGCCTGACAGCTTATCACCATCTCTTGGAGTGGATCCCACAGGGCAAGGGACTTGGGAGAGACAATCATATGGTTTTGCCAGACTTTGTAGTCCAGGCTACTAGAACAAAGTTTCCATCACCTAACAGACAGTACGATGGATTCAAAGAAACAACAGATCAACAAGATGAACAGTGACTTTGAACTGATTTTACACATTTGTTGACACATTTTTTCATTTTTTCCCAGGATTGCAATGAGATACAATAGAATTCACTCATACATTTTCACTTTTGTGAATAAAACTAAATATCTGTTGATTGTAAAATGGTCTGTATGTCACGTTCAGTAGTTGGGGTATGCTATTGACTCTGTCAAAACAGCAACAAATATAAGGTTTGTGCTTCTTGCTATAGATTCTCTTTGCACCTACATCATTACTTAAACATAATTTGTTATTCCAGTCAGATTGCCATTACACTAAACTACTGTATTAAAGTAAGATTTTTTTTTTTTTTTTACTGTAGAAAAACGTTAATAGCAAACGCACACGCACACGCGCACACACACACACACACACACACACACACACACACACACACACACACACGCATGCGCATCCGATACTCTACTGACAGACCCCTGACCTCCCAGCTGTGTCTCAAACCTGATTCAGGGATTCACTCTTCCTGACTCTGCTTAAGCTCACTGTCCTCAGAGGGAATGTGCCTAACTGCTCCATCATGTTCCTTCCACCCGTAAAATGTTCTGTATGTGTATGTTTGTCCTGTGAGTATCAGTAAACAGTAAATTGAAAACATTGACTGCGGTCATAATTATGCATCTGAGCACATCACCACACTTCAGCATGATACTGCACAATGTTGCCCAGAGGCAACAAACAAAAAACACAGTTTTAGCATACAAATCACAACGCGTGTAAAAAAAACGGCGTTTTTCTAGTATGATCATAATCTCCACCCTTCTTTTCTCTCAGCCACTGAACTTGAAGTGTCTGCACCCAATCGCTGATCAAGACAAGCAGACCAAATCAGTTCAGCACAGATCTCCTTTGTGGCAAAGTTTGGCCTAACTTACCTTGTAGTTTCTCACAGGTTAATATTTTGGGTGATAGGCAGGAAAATATCCCAAAAATTAACTTCGTCGTTATTTTAAATTCCTCTTCCATGCATCGTTTATTTATTTTTTTTGGTCAATGCTTCTATGTCATTGTTGATTTTTACTGGTTTACTCTCTGGCCAATGAAGTGAGGAAGTGGTACAGTGTTTAGAGCTCTGGACTTTGAAACAGAGACCTTTTAGCTTACAGGTGTGAATCCCGTGACTGGCATTGTTTACTTGAACCCTTTGTGTTTTTTTTGTTTGTTTGTTTGTTTGTTTTTTTACTCTGTCATACACCACGTTGCTATATTGTGATGTATTGGTTTGGATATAAACCCACTGACTTTGCAGCCCTGTGTTAGTAAACAAGATGGCAGAAGCCTGTGTGTACTTGTACTTCCTCTCATTTCTGTCGTTGTTTAAACTCTCCTTCCATGCATTGTTAGGATATATAGACATATATTTTGGCTACATATACATATACATACATATGTGTGTGTGTGTTTTTTTTGCTCTGGTAAGCCTTCTGGTAGAATCAGGAGGGGAGGAAACACAGCTAAGATCATTATAATGCTTCACCTATCTGCAATTAATGACCTGCAGTCCAATAATTTCATATCTTAATTCATATCGGGATTTGCACCTGCAAGCTAAGCAGCTGCAGTTTGGTCACAGATGGTTTAGAGGTCTCTTACTTCTGCCATCATGCAGCCGGGGCAGAGAACCTTTTGCCTATCAGTGCTACTTCAAGTTTTATAACATCCATCAAGGGCAAAACTAAATTATTGAACGTGCTAACCTCCGCAATGGCTGAACTGGCAATGATGTACACTTGCTGTTCATATAATTAAGTACATTGAATACATTTGCATTATCAGTGTGATTTCTTTTGCTCCCAAATCGATAAAGTGGCCCCCTGCATGACTGTCATGTCGTCTTATTGTGACCATTGTATTCAGCCTGACCAGCCGTCTGTCCCAGCCGTATGTGTGCACACAACCATTCGGCCTTGAACGCATCATGATGACACACGAACGGACAACAGCCGTCAGCGTGTTGTGTTTGTAGAGACTGACAGTGTGTGTGAAGGAAGCTGAATCCTTCAACCAGCTTTGTGCTCTTTTCTCTCTGCTGTGACACCAAATGAAGCCGCTCGGCCTTAAAGTCTTAAACCACCTCAGACTCTTAGTTCACCTGTGAAATGTTGCTGAAAGAAAAGCTGCTTTTCATTCAAGGGTTTTCTTTGGATGAGCAGAAATGCGCAGGCTGTAGGCTGCAGACGAGAACTCCTCAGTGTCTGTGCCTCTGTATCTCGATCAAACAAAGCTTTGAACTTTACACCAACGTTGTACACTTAAAAAATTATCAACGACCAACAAACAAACAAAGAAACATTATTTTTGCTTATTTTGA
This sequence comes from Chaetodon auriga, assembly GCF_051107435.1. Lineage (NCBI taxonomy): Eukaryota > Metazoa > Chordata > Actinopteri > Chaetodontiformes > Chaetodontidae > Chaetodon > Chaetodon auriga. The sequence continues at coordinate 26,120,609 of NC_135083.1, forward strand.
TTTGATTTTTGTTCTTTTTATTTTTTTAATCCAATTTTTGTTCTTTTTATTTTTTTAATCCAATTTTTGTTCTTTTTATTTTTTTAACCCGATTTTTGTTCATTCATTCATTCATCTTCTATACCCACGTATCCCTTTCGGGGTTGCAGGGGGCTGGAGCCTATCCCAGCTAGCAATGGGCGAGAGGCGGGGTACACCCTGAACCGGTCGCCAGCCGATCGCAGGGCAACATAGACAGACACACAGACAGACAAGCATTCACACTCGCACTCACACCTACAGACAGAGTCACCAATTAACCTAATGAGCATGTTTTTGGTCTGTGGGAGGAAGCCGGAGCGCCCGGAGAGAACCCACGCATGCACGTGAAGAACATGAAAACTTCACACAGAAAGGCCCTGCCCTACCCGGGGATTGAACCTGCTGTGAGGCACGCGCAATACCTGCTGCGCCACCGTGCCGCCCAATTTTTGTTCTGTTGATTATTTTTGTGATCCTAGTCTATTTTGGGATCTTTGAATATTTGTGCAGCTGATTGTGTTGGTGCAGAAAGTGAAGACATTTCATTCTCACTCCTTCTGAGCTCCCGGAGCCAGCTGTTTGAAGATTCTCCACCACTTCTTGTTGTTCTTCTTCTTCTTCTTGGCGACATAGCTCTCAAGCTCTTCCACCTGTGACTTCATGGAGCTCTCCATCAACTCCCACTGCTGCACCTTGTCTTGCATCATCTGCTGGAGACCGGTGATGGTCTGAGAGAGGAATTCCTGTGCAGTGTCTTTGTCTGAAAGCTGCGCCTTCAGACTCTGAGTGCTCGTCTCAAGTTTGTCTTCAGCTGCTGCACGGGACTGTTTTTCACTGAGGAGCTCCACCTCCAATGTCTCGATCTGCTTTTCAAGGCTGGCGTTTGCTTCCTTCAGGCGCGTGTCGGCAAGGAGCTCCACCTTCGCTGCTTTGAGCTCGTTTTCAAGGCTGTCCATTGCTTTCCTCGTATGCTCCAGTTCCGCTGAAAGGACCTTGTTCAGCTCATCGACATAATCAACATGATCAGCCTTTTGCTGTACAGCTTCCATGTCTGAAAGCTTCTTCTTCAGCCTCAACATGTTCATTACAAGTTTGTCTTCAGCTGCTGCACGGAACTGCGTTTCTGAAAAGAGCGCCATCTTCAATCCCTTGATCTGCTTTTCAAGGCTGGGGATTGCTTCGTTCGCATGCTTTTCCGCAAGGAGCTTCACCTCCAACACCTTGTCCTGCTTTTCAGCAAGGAGCTCCGCCTCCAATTTCTTGATCTGCTTTTCAAGTCTGGCGTTTGCTTCCTTCAGGCGTCTGTTGGCAAAGGGCTCCCTCTTCGCTGTCTTGAGCTGGTTTTCAAGGCAGTCCTTGTCTTCCATCGTGTGCTCCAGGTCCCTTGAAATGGCCTTGTTCAGCAGACTGACATAATCAGCCTTATGCTGTGCAGCTACCAGAGACTGAGTGCACATCTCAAGTTTGTCTTCAGCCGCTGCACGGAACTGCTTTACGGCAAGGAGCTCCACCTTCAACGCCTTCATCTGCTTTTCAAGGCTGGCGTTTTCTTCCTTTGTGATCTTATCTGCAATGAGCTCCACCTTCGCTGCCTTGAGCTCGTTTTCAAGGCTGTCCTTCGCTTCCCTTGTGTGCTCCAGTTTGATTGAAAGGGCCTTGATCAGCTGATCGAGATCATCAGCCTCAAACTGTGGACCGTCTTTGTCTGATAGCTGCGCCTTCAGACTCTGAGTGCCCATTTCAAGTTTGTCTTCAGCCGCTGCACGGGACTGCTTTTCTGTAAAGAGCTCCGCCTCCAACGCCCTGATCTGCATTTGCTTCCTTCGTCCGCTTTTCGGCAAGGAGCTTCACCTCCAACGCCTTGATCTGCTTTTCAAGGCTGGCGTTTGCTTCCTTCAGGTGCTTGTCGGCAAAGGGCTCCACCTTCAGTGCCTTGAGCTGGTTTTCAAGGCTGTCCTTTGCTTTCCTCATGTGCTCCAGGTTCATTGAAATGGTCTTGTTCAGCTGATCGAGATCATCAGCCTTATGCTGTGCAGCATCTTTGTCTGAAAGCACAGCTATCAGACTCTGAGTGCTCATCTCAAGTTTGTCTTCAGCCGCTACGCGGGTTTCTTTTCGGCAAGGAGCTCCACCTTCGCTGCCTTGAGCTCGTTTTCAAATAAACATATATGCAACCAGCCACGAGAAAACCAGCAACAAGTCTCCAGGGGGCATTTTGAGTTATCTACAGATTGTGAAAGTATAGATTCTAAGCTTTCCAATGATGTCTAACACATGGAAATCTGAAAATATCTGAAGAAGATGTGGCCATTTGAATGTAGACACTTCTCAAACTAGTTTAGTGAGAAATCCAGCCTGAAAGATTCTCACCTACCGGGGGAGCCAGGTAACACAGTGCTGCTCACTGCATCTCATTTACATAAGCCCCCCTACTGGTCTAGCTATCAGTGACATCTGGTATCTGTTAGCCCGAAGGACAGAAACCATTGTAGTTTGAACAATGGTTATCAAATGAAAATGGCCATTCTTTTGTTACAAAAAGTCCCTGAATAAAAATGAAAAACAAGAAAAGTAATATACTCAAGAGTTAGAAGGAGCAAAAGTAGATACTTATTTCTAATATTAAATAAAATCAAATAAATTCACGCTAACAGGCACATTCAGTCACGTTTCAACTTCATTATGGAACGTCGCTTTTTATGCCGTAATGAAGTCCTCCAACAACGCGCGTAAAAAACGCTGTTTTGTGCATCAAAACACGTGTAAAATATGCGCGTTTGTGCACATCACAACTAGGGGTGGGACTTTAGCGCGTTAATTACGATTAATTAATTACAAAAAAAAATGCGTCAAAAAAATTAACGCATTTAATCGCAGTTTGCACTCCAGACAACACGGAACGTTTGTAAGTGCACGAGTTCCTGGTCCACCGATCACGCTGATGCACAAGACGCGTCAGAGCTAGGGTTGTTTCTCAATAGCAAGTACGCCAAGTTCGGACTTACGAACTTGGCAGTTCGGACTTAGCAAGTTCGACCTGGGAGTACAGTCTCTCCAGGACGGGAGGACGCAGGACGGTCATTCTGCAATAGGGACGGCAGCGTACTTGATGACGTCACCATCGCAGCTCGTCTGCCGGTTATCTCCGAAAACTTTGGAGCAAATTTTAAACTATGCGCTATCGTGATGAATCGACCACAGATTTTAAGTTTTAACATCCACTTTCCCACATAAAATAATCTTAAAATCACATTCCGTACTACCAAAACAGTAGTATTTCGAAACTTGTAACTTTACAGTTGTGAGTCCTCTCCTCCGCTATCGTTGCTACGAAAAGCATTCTGGGATGTGTGGCTGCCCCAAGTCCAAGATAAGAGCGTGGTTTTGTGCAAATTGTGCAAAAAAGAATTTGCATACCTCCGAAGCACATCAAGCCTACAGTACCACCTGAATGCAAAGCATGTTGCAGCGAGCACAGAAACCGCCGGAGCTGTTAGTGCTAGCAGTCCTGGTCCGAGTATGAGCAAGCGGCGCCGGCAACCCACACTGGAGCAAATGAAGCAAAATGTGGCTTCTTGTGGCAAATATTGTTATACCATTAAACTGCAATTAATTGAGATTAATTAATCACAAAGCCTCTAATTAATTAGATTAATTTTTTTAATTGAGTCCCACCCCTAATATATATACAGTATATATATATATATACACACACACACACACACACACACACACACATACACACACACACACACATATACATATATGGCATGGGCAAAGGGCTACACCATGTCATAGGAGGTTAATAGGATGGACACTGGAATCTAAGCTTTATTATCCAACAGGTCAATGAGTGACAGGCATTGAGAGAGAGTGAGGACACAGGAGAAAGAGAGGAGTTAAGGTTGTACGAGGTTGTAAGGCGCACTTCATATTATCTCACTGCCTCAGCCCCTGCAGCGTCCACTCTATGCCCAGGACCTGCTGTATCGCACCTACTGGATATCTCAACGAATTCTCCCAGCCAGACCCTGCAGCCTTTTCATCATCAGCCAGCATACCGCTTCTCATAACGTCCTCAGGAGCACCCCCACGCCCCCGGCTCCCTTAACTTTCTCCTTTATAATAGCCTCAGTCTGCTTGGCTCTATCATTCGGCTAATATTTTGTTCATCTTTCAGTAAGTGGATGTGCACCTTGAAGAAAGTTTTGTCCCAGAGGTAAAGGTGTTTCTATTACGTCTGCTCATGACTGGCACTGGTAGTCCGACTGCACTCATACTCTTGGAGCTGATTTGCCCAACAGCTGGACATTTATGTGTTAAAAACACACAGATGCAGACTTCTATATTATGACAAGCGGTCTATAGCAACCAACGCAGGTGAACACATTAAATGCAGGCATATAAAGACCGCAATATTTGTCTTAATGCACACACACACACACACACACACACACACACACACACACACACACACAGACACACGTACACACATCTGTAGACACCCAGTTTGTCACCATCTCTGAAGTCGGGGGTTTCCATCTTGTGGAGCGACTTACTAATTTCAGGACCTTGAATAAAGTGTTGGTGATAAATCAGAGCTGCCAGCACCAAAATACACACAGATTCATCACTGGATTAGCGTTCTACTTTTCTTCATCTCACTTCCTCTGTCTTTGTTCTTCTCTGTCTTCCTCTCTCTCTTTAACACACAAACATGTATGTAATTAGTCTTATACTGCCTCTTCCACTCTCTGTTTCATTAAAGGACATGTTTTTGCTCAACCTGAAATTCAGACCAGAACTACTCTCTGTGTTGCATTTGAACAGCGTCATGTGTTTGGTGCATGGTGAACTGAACATATCCATTTGCTATTAATGAATGTCAACATGAGCATCACCCAATTAAGATATGTTGTGTTTTATAGTTTGTATGGCTGGATGGCAAGGCATGACCTGCCTCACTTGACCTCTGATAGGTTTTCCCAGATATTCTTAACATAACCCTGACCAATGTCACTCATGCCTGAACCCAACCAATGAAGGCAACAAGTAGATGCCATTCAGAGGCAAGGTAGAAAAAAATGTGCATGTGCAAATGGAAATTCAGATGTGACTATGAATATTTGAAAATGGTTCGTGAACAAATCAGTACAGATTCCAAAAAAATAAATAAATAAATAAATAAATAAATAAATTGTGCCCACTGGGTCTGAAAAAATGTCTGAACATCAGCCACATCTGCAACAAATTTGAAACGACACACTGGGTTGAAGCATCCGACCAGGCCTGGGAAATAACTACGCGTGAATGATGATCACAAGAAATCATTAACAAAGGGTAAAATCATGGGTTTACAGCTGTAAAGTTTTTCCACCAAGCTTACTGAATTGCATTCAGGAGAAAAATAAAATAAAATAATAAAAAAAAAAAAAAAATCAAAGAAATAAGTGTGAACTAGTTCATTTTTTGGGACTGTGAACCTGTCTGAAAATTTTCCAAATGGATGGTACTAAATAAACACTTTCATTGTTTATTTAATTTTTTTTCTGAGGTGTTTTTCTTTTTTTTTTTTGTTCCTTTTTGTTTTTTTACTTGGATAAAATATGTTTTCCTGTTGACACTGTACACCAGTAAATTGCTTTGCTTTTGTGTTTCTCCAAACTGGAGGCATGCTGTACCTCATCATGATGCCATTTGAGAGACAAACAAATAAAACTTGTTAATATAAAAAGGGGCACCAACCTTCCTCAGTTAAGAGGGATTTTATTTATACATTTTTTTTAATGCTAATTTAATAATTATTAATGAATTAATGGTGGATCAGTCTCATCATCTGAAGCGTAAGATCTCGAAACAGTGATCGTCTATTTCCAGCTCAAAAGGACACTGTCTGACAACGACTTAAATACAAAGTATTATTTATTTGACACAATAATGAGAATGGATATGAATAATGAATGATACAACAAATAATATGGATTTTATGATGAGACACAAACAACTGGATGAAGAAGCTATAGCAAAATAATAAAAAGAATGAGTTTGGCAATAGTGAGAAGTAGTTTTGAAAAAAAAAAATGAGTACGCAAATGTAGTGTTAACTTCTTGAACAAATGACTAAGTGAGTCTAATGAGAATTGAGATTGTTATAGCCTAGGACACTACCTCTTTGTTCAAAGCAGCACTGGTGCCACTGGTGCTCCGATGACGGCCTGTCCCCAAACTGACGCGAAGGAGGCCCCAGGCTGTCGCTCGTGTCTCCGGTCTGCTCTGCAATCCAATGGTGGCACTGTGTCAAATGTGCCTTTGCTCCATGAAAGGACAGCTCCTTTCCCCCCCAGACAAAAGGCTACAACCCATCTGTCTGGGTCAAAAAGCCATTGAAAAAGCCACTCCTCGTCTGTTATCAACACCAAAGGACCACCCCTTTGTAGCGGTTTAACTTGGCGAGTAAAAGTAGACAAAAGATTAAAGTAACACGCCAATAGGCAGGCAAAAGACAACCGATGAGCAAAAATTGAAGTTGCAAGAACTACGGAAAAACTAAAATGCCGAAGAAGTGGCGTGAATAAAGAACAAGTAAAGAGTGTGTCTAGAACAAAGAAGAAGTAGCAAAGTCAAACAAAGAAGAAGTCGATGAAGAAGTGAGCGCTTGCCACGTGCTGCGGGGAGTATACCATCTGGCACTCCAGGGCATGTCTGTGACGAACAGACCTTTGCGCACTTAGAATGATTTACAGGGGAACGCTGTGATTTCATCCTATAGAGAGAGAACATTAACTAATGATCGTTAACTAATGATTGTGTGCGATGGACTCATCTGCTTCTCACAATGGTCAATCACATGTTTAAATGATCAATTTTCAGTCACATTTCAACATTGTTCACAAAACGTATGTTGACACCGATATACATGCATCAGACAAATTTTGTTGATTAATGACATCATTCTTCAATACTAATACTAACATATATGATAACTAATAGTATAACCAACTAATAGAACAAGGAAACAGGGAAAGGCAGATTATATTTGCCGAATTAAGCACTACTTATTATAATTGTCTCATGTCAAGTATCTAAAACCCAACCACCATCTCTAGATGGCAGTATGGTCCCATGGTAGTGTTAGGCCGGTTCTTTGTTGGAAGCCCAAGAACAGTCTGAAGCAATCTTCAGTTCACAGTCAAAGTATTTATTATTATTATTATTATTATTATTACTGCAGAACCATGAAATGTAATGTTAAAAATGAAATAATAAAACATGAATAAATGTAATTTTAAAAATGAAATAATAATAAAAAAAAAAACATGAATAACCATGAAATGTAGTTTTAATTTCATGATGTCTTGATCAAACAGGTCTAGTGCAACGTGAGTAATTGTGAGTCCATGACATAGAAGTCAATGCAAAGCAGCATGGAAGAGGCCTACTTTATGCCAGCGTCCAACAGAGGGCTGTCCCGAACTGCCATGAGTGGGTCCCAGATAGTCTGTGCCGAATTGCACCACAGTGAAACGGGAAGAACCAGAATGACCGCAGTAGACATCCGGTGTAGGACAGACATACTTTTTCACCTGGGCCGTCAGGTGTCGGTAACAGCAGAGGAGTGGCGCCTTGTGATGGCTATGTAACCCAAGCAAATGGGTGAGGCCAGCTGCTGGACTCCAATCCAACACACGGTGCACTAGTAAGAAAATAGAGAAACATATAATGATTAAAAACAGTTTTGACTGTGACTGTGATAGGTTATATGTGTAAATGTGATAGATGTTAAAATATAAAATTAAAATGTAAAAGGAGAATACATGGTAATTTAAGGGTGTTTGTGTTTGGCAGCCTATATATGAGCAATTATGTGTAAGCTGTTCTTCATTGCATTAATAGGCAGCAAGCAATTCTTCATTGCACCAGCATGTGGAAATAATAAAATGTGGAAACAATAAACATATCAAAGTGAATACTGAAATAGCTCAAACTTCAAAACAGTAAAATAAGCAACAAATTGAACCTTTCAAAATGGTAAAATATGAACTTTAAAATGAAAACATCACAAAATGCACAATAAAAATAATAAAAATGATCAAATAAATGAACTGTCAAACAAGTACAAAAACATTAGTGTCATATCAAGAGCATCAATCGTAATACTGGAAAGTACTGTCTTTGTGCAGTAGATTTTGGCTTCACCTTCTCCCTGTGGAAACTCAGACAGCATAGAAACCAATTCACCAGGATATTGTGCTACATTGGTATGTAATAACAACCACATAGGGTAGAAATAGTCACTGCTGCAATAAGTGAGATAACTACAGAACATTCTATCAAGCCAATTCTGGAGTGGTGTTGTTTGGGATGAAAACACAACAGTCTAGGGAAAATATATCACACACACCACCTCTTTCAGCTAGAAGGAATCGAGAGCCATTCTGTTTTGGTAAGTCATCAATGAAGTAGCTGCCAATTCTCCATGAAGGCCCGTTATGGCCTTTCTGGTCATGTTACTTAGTCTTTGGATATTAAAATGAACATAGTTAAATAGTTAATTCTGTCCACATTCTTATTTATGGTTACCCATCAAAATAAGGGTGATTCTAATCCTGTTACAATTTGATTAACCGGTTTATACAAAACCATTAGGTACACCTCTGGGGACTCCAATTGTATCTATATAGGTCAGAGAGTTTTGGTAGGTCTGGCTTTTACCCACCTTGAGAATGAATCTACACAACTAGAAGATATCTTTTGAGGCATTTGTTTGTTTGTTTATATATGTTATACCCTGCTATTGCTTTTACTGCCATATCTACTCCATTATTGCCTCTTGCTACTCTGCTATTTCCTTTTTGATGTCCTCTGCACTTGACTATAGCGACCTGTTTTGGTTCAAGCTATGTATAATAGAGATCAAGTAGCTGATTCAAATGTTTAACAGGGGTGCCAGCTGAGATCACACAACCTTTCTGTCTCCAGTGACACATGTCCACATGTACAGCTTGGACTGCATAAGCCGAATCAGTGTAGATAGTTACAGTCTTGCCTTTTGCTATTTTACATGCTTCGGTTATCGCCACTAATTCCGCCTTTTGAGCTGAAGCTGGTTGTGGAACGATTTGGGCTTGTTTTGTTTGTAAACCGGCTGATGTTTCTTCTACAATAGCGTGTGACGTCACTAACGTGCCCGCAGGAGTGTGACGACTGTGACCATCGCAGAATAATATCATTTCAGCATTCTCGATAGGCTCTTTGTGTAGAGAGGAGTGCAGTTGCGTCTCTTTTTTAGTTTCTGCCACACAGTCATGATCTTGCACAGTGTCCATCTGTAGAGCCATGTTAGTTCCTTCACTAGTGAAGTGAATGTGAGATTTGTTAAGCAACTGTTGCAGACCTAGAATTCTGTGCGCTGATAGTGTGAACGCATTGGAATCAAGAAATGCTTTTACACCGTGTGTAGTGTGTACTATAGTCTGATTGCTCATGGTAATGTGGGATGTCTTTTGTACTGCTTTCCCTATCGCTGCTACATGTCTGACACATGTAGGATGTCCCATCTCCATGTTATCCAATTTGGAACTGTAGTACATCAAAATTTTCCTGTCTGTTGTACTCCTACTCTCCCCCTTTTGAAAAGAACGGCTTTGTGAATGCCGTTCTGTTTCATCAACATCCAAATGAAAAGGCTCTGAGTAGTGTGGAGAGTGTAGAGCACATGCATTTGATAATGCAGCCTTGACCTCAACAAAAGCCTTATCAGCTTCTACTGTCCACTGTAAGGGAGAGTTGTAGTTTGTGTACCCAGCCTGTGTGATTAGCGCTCTTAGAGGTGCCACCAAACCAGAGAAATCTGGAACAAAGTTCTTGCTGTATGTTATTAGTCCGAGAAATTGCATCATGGATTTCACAGTGGTTGGTTTGGAGTGACTCAAAATGTCTGTTTTCTGGGCATTTGTCATCCTTAGATCGGATGAACTGACCACACGGCCCAAGAATGTCACCTTTGGTCTCCCAAGCTGGAGTTTGGACTTTGAGACTTTGAAGCCGCAGTGTGCAAGATGGCGTAGAAGTATTTCAGTGGTCAGGATGAGGGCCATATGGAAGAGGTGGGGTACAGGCATGGGAAGCTGGCTGAGACAACATCTGCTTAGCAGCAGACTTATTGAGGTTTACATCATCTCTCATTTTCTTTACTTGTGATTTTAGCAGTTGTCCCTGGAGGGATGCCAATTCCTTTTCTTCCTGATGTTGGTGCTCAAGGTCATTATCAATGTATTGGATGACATGAGCAGCCCATACAGTGTATGTCATGGTCGGCAAACCAACCACATGTTTCAGCATTTTCTGAACAGCTTGAGGAACCGAGCTTTCCACTGCTCCTCTGAAGAGCAGCTCTATTGTCTCACTCACAGCTGGGTCTTCCCCTGTCCTCTCCTGCCATAGCTCTCTCACCCGGAGCAAATATGCAGCACCCTTCTCATTCACATTTGGTGGGATGTGACATAACTCAGCAGATCTCATCTGTACAGGGAACTTATCTCGGATGACAGGCCACAACAGGTACACCAGAAGATGTAAAGGCTGATCATCAGGGTCTTTATCTGTGTTACTGAGTTGTTCTATTTCTGCTAACATCCCCAGTGATGTGCATGAGGCGAACACACGTCTGAAATCACCCAAAGCTGGGACAAGGCCTGCACACTTTTCTAAGAAAGCCTTGATCCACTGAGCCCCCCCTTTATTTATGTCTGGCAAGCCAGATTTAATCAGTGTAGTATCCTGTAGGGAGAACGGAGTGTATGTGGCAACAGTTCGTCCTCCAGTGGTGGTAGCTGATGTTAGTGGCATCTGATACTGACGTCGATGGGTGTCTAAGCAAGTGTGGATGTTACCATGACTGGGCTCGCGGGCAGTGACACGAGGCAGGTTAAGATAGCTTGACTGGTCAGCGCGGTCTTTCCAATTCTGCAGCCCATGTTGCTCAAACGCAGAGGTTAGGGCGTGTATGGAGGGATTAGTACATGCGGCCTCTGGAATGTCTTGACTGGTTATGTGAGTCGGATGTACGGATGGTAGAGCACACGATCGGGTTAGTATAGATGAGGGTATTGGACGGGATGTTTTGAGAAAGTGGTCAGTGCTTACGCGTGCCGTCTCATCCAAATATCTCTCTGCCTGTTTTTGTGATTCACCATTGCCTGGATACGGGGCAGTTTGTAGCAGTCCATTTTTGATCACAACAACCGGAGACATCATAGGGAGTGCAGTTTGATATGGGAGTGTATCTGATGATTCTGAACTGGCAGAGGACGTGGTCTGTGTCGTTATCGTTGCTTCTGGGCTCGTACCTTCGACTTGAGGCAACTGATGCTGAAGAGCATCCAGCATTGCACGTGCCTCAGTGTAAGGCATTGACTGTTTTGGTGAGGGTGCGTTATCTTTTGATTTTGTGGACTGTGTATCTAGAGTCAAGGTCACAGCTGGCGGTTGATGGTTGAGTTGTGCAGAGGACAGTGACTGAATGGAGAATTTGACTTCTCCTGTGAAACAGAGGCAATCTGTCAAGAACGTTTCTGTTCTTTTTGCTTCTCTCTCTGCTTTGCCTCTGTGCAGAATTCCTGCATCTTGTAACCTTGATCTGGCCTGGTCTCTACTTCCTGTCGCCAATTTCAGAAACATGGTGAAATTGCTCGTCTTTGGTGGAGCAGCTTCACAGTCTCCAAACATACCCCTCATTTGCATTTCCCTCACCCAATTCACAAATCTTTCCCTGCCATTCTCCTTTTCCTCATGTTGGACTTTATTCTGCCATCTGGTCAATGTTTCGAACAGCACCGACCCCAAGGAGCCGGGTTTACATTCCTGCCACTTATCAACAACTAACTGTGACATTTTCAGATGTTTTTACACGTGTTAGTCAGAGAGGGTGAATGGCGTAATGCCCGAGTGAGGACCCAATCAAGAAGCTTCTACACAAAGTCTAGTACTCTGTGCGCTTGATCGCTGGGGGTTCTCCCAGTCTTTTCACTCGTTTTAATCCACCAACCTCTGTAACACCTTAACTGAATATCCCCTCTTACCTATTCCAATGCCCCCTTTTACAGAACTACTTGAGATCTGTGTCAGTGCAGGAATTCTCGATCAGTCTATACAGCTCGATACACTGCTGCTGACACAGTAAAATATCAATCAAGTAGGAAACCACCCCACATTTGCATGAAAAATAACAAACTTATCTCTGTGTCCTCATGAACAGTTTAACTCTACAGCTCACAGGTCACCAGGAGAACCCTTTTTAAAATATATAACTATAGCTACCACGCGTCTATAGTCTGCCTAAAGACCGGAGCTGATTTTTTTTTTTTTTTTTTTTTAATATATATATAAAAATATAGCTACCACGCGTCTATAGTCTGCCTAAAGACCGGAGCTGACCTTTTTAGCTACCACGCGCCTTCTTTGGCCGGCGCTTTCTTTTTAGCTACCACGCGCCACCCAGGGCCGGAGCTGAATTCTATAGCTACCACGCCCTAATGACGGAGCTGTCCTTCTATTACTACTATGAGTTTATACCTTATATGTGACCAGTCAGTTAGTAAACAACAGTTTTTCTTTTGAACATCAAATTATTTAGGTTTTAGCGATCAGTGGATGCCATTTAATCAGACAATTGTAATTTGGTATGTCCAATGTGCAGAAGTTTCTCATAGAAAAGAGGTTTCTGCATACCTTTGATTTAGGCGCCTGGAATTGTCTGAAAAAAGTTCTCCTCCAATCAACTCCGGTGGTCATCAATAGGACACGATCTCAGAGTCAGCCAATCCGGGTCACGGCACCATTTGTTAGGCCGGTTCTTTGTTGGAAGCCCAAGAACAGTCTGAAGCAATCTTCAGTTCACAGTCAAAGTATTTATTGAGGTCACATATAAAGTAATGCAGCGCTGGTCTCAAAAAGTCAGAGTTCCCTGAGGATCTCAGCCAGAATGAGCCCAGTTGTCATACAAAAGTTCACATTTATCATGTTGGGTTTGACCAACCCAGTACAATAATCAGATATACGTTACAGAATATAATTGGTCAAGGCATGACTGACGGATCTAAATGCAATAGACATCACAAAAAGAGAAGAGGAGACGAGACTGTCAACAACCAGTGTGCCACCTGCCTTTTTGTTATGAGAAGTGGCTCTCACCAGCCATGTTATCCTTACGGCTCTAGGCTATGAAGGACATCCACGTAGGCTAAAGATCAGAGCATGAGAACACATGAAATGACCAAAAAGGGCCTGATCATTACAGTAGAAACACGAACACAAATGTTTATGAGAGTTAAGATCATAGTTTGTCATTTTACAAGCTAGAAACATGGGGAAAGCATTGATACCATACAAATTGTGAGTTTAGTGCTGTGGGAACATTCAAAGTTGAATCAAATATATTGTTTGCATTATCCTGATGTGATAGATAAGAAAAGACACAGACACACACAACAGTTTGCTACAGGAATGTCTGATTTACAACTTGTCAATGCTGATTCTTGAGGTCTTTCGAGCCCTGGTGATTGTCCATTCAGACGGTTTTAATGCCTTCACTTGGTGTGGAGCAGGAAGAAAGAATTAGCATCTCCATGAAAACAGTTTAAGTGATAAGTAACCCTTTGAAGTTGAAATGTACTTCCACTCCCAGCTCTCCTGAAGGAATGCAAGAAAGAAAGGTTAGATAGAGTCCTCTTGTTCTGCTACAGTACACAACTGCTACGTTTAAGTTTGTACTCATGTGACATATTGTTTGAAAGCTAATCATTGCAAACCATTACAAACCATTTCAAGATACAATTCCAGCAACTGGTACAATCAACATCATCAACAAACAAATGATTGCAATTCACCAATGAAGTCTTATAGCAATTACCAACAACACTCCAGCAACACTTGCCGCATTGGCAAAAGTCTAGACGATCCAGTAAAATAATTAGCCCAAAACAATATAATAATGCATGGAAAGCTATTGCATTACTTCAAATTAGCCACCAGACATGTTAATCTTCCACATATTATAAGCTGAATTAGTATGTACACATAGGTGCTGAGTATGTCGGCACCAAAATGCCCGCTGTACTCTGATCTTTTGACTGACATATCACTAGACCAAAAAGTCAAGTGTGTAGGCTGTGTTGTGTTCACAGCCTAAAACATCCAGTGAGAGTCTGCATTGAAAAGAAGTGCCTTCCCTCTTCTTTCATGTAGATATCTGGCATTTCGTATAGCCAAGGAAATGCTAAAAATGTGAATATGCTGCTTCAGTGGATAACTTACAGCCAAAACAAGGAATCAGAGCAAATAGGGATATTAAACAGGGCTTGAAATGATAGATACTGTAAATATAGATGACCTAAATTTAAATATTGATGGATTACAGTATCTGTCCTTTCAAAAGATTCCTAAACTAATCTTGTCAAGTCACACAGCCCCTTAACGAAGACTGAAAAACTTTTGTCACAATGACTTGTTTTTCCAATCACAGGACAGATAGAAAATCAGAAGAGCTCAGTTTTTTTTGTTTTTTGTTTTTTGTTTTTTTTTCAGCAGAATAGAAAAGAAATCCAGAAGCACTCAAGACCGTATAATGTTTTGTTTGGGACTTTCATACCTTCTTTGGTTCAAAGAAACTCAGGTGTATTTTCCCATTTCCTTAGTTTGTTTAGGTTAGTGTGAAAGATGTCAATCAAATTCTGCTATGAGCTAAGCAATCAGACTGAAACCACATAAAAAGAGGGTCTCAGTCAAGAGAGCATTTTGTCAGTATGTAAGGTGATGTTTACTCTATGTTACGGCCGCCACCGTTCTTGTGTGTGTTTGTGTGTGTGTGTGTTCTTGTGCCCGGCATGCGTGTGAGTGGTTGCAGGTGAGTGGGCGTGGATATAGGACTCCTCATCCGGAAGAGGATGGCAACTGGGGAGGAGCCAGCTGGTGTCCAATCCCCTGCAAGCGATTATCTCCTGCAGGCTACAAGAGTTGTCTCAGCCTGGCAGAAGGCAGCTGGCCGATCTCGTGACCAGTCCTCGGCACAGGAGAAATTCTATCGTTTTGTGACAGATTTGTCAGAGCTCTGCTCCTTGTATCTTTGTGGTAACCAGACTCGAACTGAGCTAGGTTTAGAGAGGGACAGATTTCACACCCACACTTACTTATATTGTTTGTTAGCCTCAATAGGCTTAGGGGTGCTATTTCCTTCTGTATTTTGGTTCTCGTTTTCCACCTGTACTGTAGGCCTCATTTAGGAGGTTTTTATTTCCATTTCGTTTTGTTTGTGATTCAGGTAAGCTCTCGTTTTTGAAAAAGACCCAAATTGCACTTTTCGTTGTCTGGAAATTCACCTTTTTTACTCAAACAATTTAGTACCACTTGGGTTTAAATAAATAACTATTTTAACCAATTACATCTACTTATTTTTTTGTTACTTCCTTTCCCCTAGCGAGCTGGGTCGTAACACTGATGCATGAGTGCATGGATCTGCCCTGATGAATCAGAAGTGAAGTTAAGGAGTTTAAAATTTGTCTTGTAGCTAACAGTAGCTATTTTTTGTGATACAAAACTGTCTTGTTTCTGTCCGTTTGTTGTATTTATGATATATAAAGTCCAGTTGCTATTATTGTCTCCACTAACAATGCTCATCATCCATTAATTCATGTTAATCTCTTTGTGATGCCACCCTTTTGTGTAAGTATTTTCTAACAGCTGAGACAAGATAAATGTCTTGGTGGTGCACAAACATTTAGTCAGTTACAGCTGAAAAGGTGGATGTGAGGTGTATTATTAGTTCACCTACTAGTGTCCACTTCTTTCAAATAGTTGGCATTAAATTACAACATGTTAGACAGCATGCAGATAGGAGCAATAACACATACTGAGCCAAAGAGTACGGGATACAAAATGTACAAAAAAAAGTGGTGTATGCCATTTTAAATCAGTGTAAAACTGCAACTACTGCAATTGTCCTTTAGCAGCAAGACATGATAAAACAAGTGTCAGATTTGTACAATGCTGTGCCGGCTCCTGATGACAGCCTCCACTTGTGTGTGCTTGCTTTCTCATGCTCAATTGGTTGCAAGAGACACTGATACACAGCGATCCGCCCTAATGGACTGTACTCTGCCGGGAGTCCTAATTCACCGAGAAAATGATCACCTGGCGGCACCAGGCTCCGTGCGAAGAGGAATGAATGAACAGATGTACAAGGAGAGCGAGGTAGCGTGTTAACACACATACCACTATCGCGAGTTACAGCTGCAGCTCTGATCTCTCCCAGCCATCAACATGCTTAGCTCCCTCGGCCCTCCTTTACGCCTCTTTCCCTCCTCTCTCAGCCTCCGACTGCATCCTCTTGCCTTCTTCATCACCTCCCCCTCATCCCAGTTTCTCCATCCAAGTGCTTGCATCACTCAGTTCTCTGCTCTTTTCCCCTGCTTAGAATAATGCACCACTTGACATTCTGCTTTTCCCTTCTTCCAGTTTCCATTTTCTAATTCTCCCTTTCCCCCCTTCTCTATTTTCCCATTGTTTTTTTTTTCTCTGTCTCTTTGTCTCTGCCTCCTCTCTCTGCCTCCTCTCCTCCGTCTCTCCTCCTCCCTCTCTCTGTGTCCTCGAGTGGCCAGGAGAATGATTATGCGAAGCAGAACTGAGATCCATCAATGTGTCACCAGCTTCTTCCCTAAGTCCCCTATGAGGGCCAGGCCCCACCCCCCACCTACCACCAGTACATTAGCATGGCAGAAAACAGTGGCAAAACAAGGCATGCTTTGAAACCTGCCTTGATTTAACATTGTTCTTATTGGTAGTTGTCTTGCTGTAATGCAATGCCATATGTGAGATCAAGTGAGAAGTGAAGTCAGGCTGAAACAAAGAAGAGTGTGAAACTGTCACATGACCTTGCCATTGGGACAGTTATATATCTGTGTGAAACAAAGGGCAAGTCAATGCTATTCTCGGCCGGAGGAAGAAGTCCATGTAGAAATAAAAAAAGAAGTCTAGCCCAAAGTCATGGACCTCCTTCCTTTCTTCCTCTGTCTACTATCAGAATTTACTCTCACCTTACTTCACTCTCAGCTGGTCAAACAATACTGGTCAAATCTTCTAGTGTTTGTGTGTGTGTGTGGAGGGAGGGACATTCCCCTGATCTCTAACTATAAGTGACAACTCAGTCAAAACCCAGCAGTGCAGCAACACCATGAACACTCTCTCTCATACACACAAATGCGCAAACACACCCACACACACACTTATTACCATAATGCATTCCCTCGCCCCTTACCCTAAACATCACTGCTTTTTTTTTAAATCTTACCTATGTTATTCTTTTATTGACTGTTCTTTTAACGGTCTATGAACCTTTTTTAAGTTCTTTTTGGGAGGATCCTCTTTTAATCATCCTTTGATTTTATTACAAATGGCCTTTTAATAGAGACTATGTCTCTTCCTTGTCCCCTGAGCCAGTGCCCACCGTGACATCCAATAGGATGTCACGTTTTTACCCAAACCTAACCATCACTGCTAAATACCTAACACTAACCTTTACCGTAAACCTAATCTAATCCTAAATCTAACTTGACCCTTAAAAATAAATCTGAACCCTCAAACAGCCCTTTGAAGGTGAGAACCAGCCTACATGTTCTCACTTTCAAAAATGCCCTCATTCCCAAGGTCTAATACTCAAAGCGGTTCTCACAAAGTTAGCCACAAGCACACACACACACGCACACCATCTGATGGCTGGATATTTATTGAAAAATAAAATGAGGATGATTTTGTCAACGTTACATGAGACAAGTTTATATTTAGATGTGTACATCGATTTGCAGCTGACACACTACACTGGAGCTGTCTGCAGCCCATAACTCAGCATGTGCCACAGACATTGGCCAAATCCTGCTGCCACTAAATCATACAACAGCACAAGAGGACAGAAACAGGCTTATAAGTGATTCTGAATGTTTGTTTTTTTTTCAGATACTTTCAGTGCCTTTGATATTCTTAATATGCTCAAATGTGAAAAAAAAAATGTGCTGTACAACAATAACATCCGTGGATATGCACATAATTGCTGGGAATGCTCTTAGGGAAAAAGTATCTGACACAAATGTTTGACTGTACATAGTGAGAATGAAAGTTGTTGCTTTCTTGCCTTGCCTGCATGTTGAAAAATGTTGTGGGTCAACATTCATTATCATGGATATTGCAGTTGTGTGGCATGTGTACTTCTTTTGCAACACTCATTCTTGACCTTCTGAAAATGTTAGTTGGTTTCTGAGACATTCTTTAAACAATAAATTTGCCTTGCTTCAGGCACTGTATTTAAGCAACAATCAATATTTATGCAACACAATTATGGTCATTATACTATCTGTATCACATGGTATACCATGACTAAATGTATTGTTTCTCTCTCTCTGTACTTTCATTACATTAAGGACATTCCATTAGATGCTCAAACAACAACAGAGAAAGTTTACAGAGATTCTGCAAAGAAAAAGTTCTATAAAAAATGTAGATTACAAGTAAAGTAAAACAATAACATAGTATCAAATGCTGAAGATAATATGTTACACGTTACTCTGAGGCAAAGCAATGCATGGTAATGCAACCACAAGAAGACAATGCAAAGTGCCTTACATAAAACATATCGAGATATAAAAGAAACACAAGGCAATGCACAACTAAAAAGAAAGTAAAAAACAAAAAGGAACCAATTTAAATAGGGTTTGAAATGATAAAAAGAAAGTATGAGATAAGAAATACAAATTAATCATTACAATAAATATTATAGCGCAGCTACAGTGCAGTGCAAGATATGAATAAACAGTCCTAAGTTAAAAAAAAAAAAAAAAAAAGAAAAAAAGGTTGACAGGAGGCATAACTGGCTGTTAACTGGCTGGCTGGTATGTAGAACATTAGTTGTAATGTCTATTGATGTGGAGTCATCATTCAAATGGCACTCATCAATAAAAACAAGAAGATGAAGAAGGATAATGAATGTGAGAGGGATGGGGTATCTCCCAAAAAGACTAAAAGTTTGCACAAGTCTGGCAAAGGGGGGGCGGTACCAAGTAATGTAGGAGGGAACACCGACAAAGTCACCTGGGGGATTGCAATACTACGTCAGCACGTGATGGTTGAAAAAGAAACTGGTAGGACACAGGTTCGCACCTGAATCAGGACAGAGACGTTTCTGAACTGGCAGGGAGCTAACAGGCTGGTGGCTAGCCCACTCAGAGACTGGAACTGGCAGGAAGCTAGCAGACCAGTGGTTAGCCCACTCAGAGATTGGAACTGACAGGGAGCTAGCAGGACTGGGACCCGCTGACTCAAGAGCTGGAACTGGTGGGAGGCTAGCAAGGCAGTGACTAGCTGACACATGCAGTGGGTCCGATGGCTGGGGAGCTGAGACAGATGGCAACCCGATTGCCTCCTCAGCCTGGCTTTAATGGACCCTATCCTGCACAACACCTCCGACATGTCAGGATGTGTCCTAAACCAGATGCGGCCAAACAAAAAAGTCTCTAAAGAAGTTACAACTCCCAACTTAGACTACGAGTCCAGGGAGCCATCAGAACAATAAGAATCCAAAAAATGCCAAATTGCATCAACGTCTTTGACCTTTTCCAACTGGGGAACAAAGTCTGCTGGGTTCAATTTTGGTGGCATCATTCTGTTACAATTTGGCGCCAAGCAAAAAACAAGGAGTGAACCCAATGATGCAGACTTAACAAAAAGGCTGAGCGGAAACAGTCCAAATGATTTATTTAAAAAAATAAGGGCAAACAAAATCCACTAGGTACAAAATCCAATAAAACCTGTTAACAGTTACAGTTTTCCTACATCCTGCTGAGACACAAGTCCTTTAATTTTTGGTGTATTCTAAACATAATAGTAAGATAATTTTTTAATGATGTCTGAGTCCATCCCAACACCACAATTTTTGGTTTGTTGATCTGTAAAATGTCATGTCCCTTAAATAGGATTCATACCAATTTAGCACTGTCAGAAACTCTCACCAAGTTTTTCAGCTTGTCTGATATGTTGGTGGTTGACCATGTCAAATGTGTCACTCACATTTAATAATGAAATATTTCCACCATCTGTGTTTAAGTGGGTGTCACTGAAGACATTAAAGAGAGCACTCTCAGTGCTGTGGTCAGGAAGAAGAAGAATGTCTTTATTGTCATTGTACAACGAAATTAAAAAATGCAATCCTTAAAGTGCCCACTTATAAATAACAAATAATTTGAAACTATAAAGAACATAAGAGAACATAAAAAGCCCATACCACACATACAACATTTTCACATTCTGCAATTATTGCACAATTTTGAATATTGCACAGGAGGATAAAATGTTCACGTGTTTGTTGTATTTAGTGCAGTTATGGCTTTTGCATAGAAGCTGTTTGTCCGTGCTTTCAGTGTCCTGAAGCGTCTGCCTGAGGGCAGCAGTTCAAAGTGCGAGTGACCTGGGTGAGATGAGTCCCTGAGAATATTGTTGGCCCTCCTGAAGCAGCGGGAACTGTACAGATCTTCCAGGGTGGGCAGAGGGTAACCGATGATCTTTCGGGCTGTGGTGATGACCCTCTGGAGCGCTTTCCTGTCTGCAGCTGTGCTGCTGGGGAACCACACACACATATGCAGTACGTAAGGATGTTCTCTATGGAGCAACAATAGAAGGACACAAGCAGTCTCTGAATGAGGTAGTTTTTCCTGAGTACTCTCAGGAAGTACAGTCTCTGTTATGCCTTCTTGATGGTAGCCACGGTGTTGCTGCTCCAGGTTAGGTCATCCTCTATGTGGACGCCCAGAAACCGGAAGTCTGTCACCCTCTCCACCCGTCCCCCCCTGATGAACAGAGGCTGAGTGTCTGTTTTACTTTTCCTTCTGAAGTCTATGACCAGCTCCTTAGTCTTAGTGGTGTTCAGGGCCAGGTTGTTTTCTGAGCACCACACTGACAGCTGCTCCACCTCGTCCTGGTATGCGGACTCATCCCCCCCCAGAGATGAGCCCCACCACTGTGGTATCATCGGTGAACTTGATGATGGCGTTGCTGGGGTGGGCGGGGGTGCAGTCGTGTGTGTAGAGGGTGTAAAGTAGGGGGCTCAGCACACAGCCCTGAGGGGAGCCGATGTTCAGGCTGAGGGCTGAGGAGAGGTGGGGGGCCTACCTTCACCCTTTGGGAGCATTTGAGAGCACGATTGTGACTACAAGGCATCAAAGCAATTGTACAGGACCAGGAAGGTGTTAATCTGTTGAAAAACAGCCTTTTCGTTGATTTTACTGAAAAATATGAGGATTGATATAGACCTTTAATTGTTCATAAGTGAATTGTTTAGATTGTTCTGTTTTTAAGAGTGGCTTAATAAGTGCAGTTTTCAGTGCCTATGGGAACTAGCCTGAAGGAAGGAAATGTTGAATTGCACAAGATATGATGACATGCAGTTAAAAATGTTTCTGAAAAAGCCTGTAGATACAATATCAAGGCAAATGTTGCACCATTTCTTCCAAGGTTACAGTATATGGTTTATAGGGTTTAACTGTGTCAGGTACTGTGTCAAAAGAGGGAGAGCACACAAAAGACTGGAGGTCAAAAATTAAACAACTGATGAAATAAAGTTATTTACAAAATACAACACCCATGAGACGTGAACAATCAGTAACATCAGTAATGCATGTGAATACCAGGGTGAGTAAATTTATTGTTATTGTCTTGGTATTGACTTGTGACTTCTACTGGTTGGTCAGCATAGCAACACTGTCAAGACATAAACTGAAACATTGAAATTATATTACAGGCATAACAAATGAATATTCTTTTGAAATGTCACAGTGGCCATGTTATTGTTTTGCAGTGTTTCTTTGGGAAGTCATTTTACTGTACCACTTTATATGAGGTGTTACATGTTGGCATATCCACTCAGTTCTAAGTAACTGCCACTCAGTTAAGAACTCAAGTTGGACCGGATCCAAATTCTATTCATTCTAATCCAGTCAGGCTGGGTTCTGTATTGCAACAGGTCTTGGGTCTGTGTGTCAATATGTCATGAGCCTGAGAAGATTCTCTTTCAGCTCACATCACCATCACATGCCAGTGTTGGTGTTCTTTCTTTTGGGTGGTCAACCGTTTTGAATCTGGCCTAATTATCCTTTTTTCTATTTGACTAACTGTCCTCATGTCCCTTTCAGATAGACTGTATTTTTAAGAAATTTGTGCACATTGGATTCAGGAATGTTTTCCGCCCTTTGCAGACCTGTAAAACACAGACTGCAGGCCACTGTAAGATCCTGTTGTAGTGCCATTCCCCTGTGAATAGCACTTTTGACTTAGCGTTTAACTTGACAGCAGCGACATTCTGTACTGTCCATTCACAGCTCACCAAGCCCTTACTCTAATGGTGGATTCACTGAACTTTTATAGCAGGTTCATCAAAGAGACCCATAATCATAAAATTGATATAGGAACAGATGGGTGGCATTCCATATACTATAACAGACAAAAACCTGGTGGTGGCACTACACAGTGCAAATATATAGAAGCATGGGGAATAAAGGGAATTGAGTTTATTCAGATATGAGAGAGGATCAATCTGTGAGGCTCACATCTTGCTCATTTTAGGTATTTTATCTAATTTCCAATATTTGACAGACTACAACTTAAATTCTTTCCAAATAGCACAACTAAAGTAATGAAAATAATGAAATGAAATAAATAGATATATTACATAAATAATAATAATAATAATAATAATAATAATAATAATAATAATAATAATAATAATAATAATAAACATTTAATGGCATGAATCTATTTGGATTAATTAAAAAAAAAATTACAACACACAATTGTATTCATAGTTGCAGTAGGGGTGTGCAGAATACACCCCCTCATCTCACCCCCACTACCTTTTTTTTTTTTTTTTTTTTTGAATATTTTCAGTTTCCTAATTCTAAAAAATGGAAAATCCATAGTAACTAGATACTGAACTAGAAAATGCTCTCACACTTCTGCCTAGGGGGCAATAATTGCTCAATACCAACTCCACAGTTCAACTGCTAATGAATAAATCCATATCTCCAAAAAAAAAAAAAAAAAAAAAAAAAAAAAAAACACCTCTTCAGGATTCCAGGAAGCAAACAACATTACTCAGTTTGAGACTCAATACAATATTTGGTCAACAAAAAATGATGCCTCTTTTGTCTAATATACAAGCTTTGTTATTATTTGACACCTCCCATCACAGGACAGCAGCGCACTTGGCTATGAGACTCCTGCAGTACAGCCAGTATGTTGTCGGCTCCAGGCGATTTGATGGTGGGTCCACCAATTACAGAGAATGGGGTTGGAGAGTAATCCGATTCTGTAGAATGGGTGAACTACAAATTACAGACTTTCTGCTCAGTGTAAGGGGTTGGCAAACTAATTGCTGATCACACTTGGGACAGACTGGACCTCTTCCACTGGTGAGTAATGTTAGATGCAAGCATTTTCTCAACGTGTTGATATTTCGCAGGCCAGATAGGAAGCTTTGGTGGGCTGCCAGTTGATGATCACTGCTCTGCACGATCTGATTAACATACATTTTTTGGATTACATTTTTTTTGGATTACTATCTATCATTTCAAATATTGTTATCCTGCATACTATGAACTTTTGCACATTCCCTGGTGTATACATTACACATTCCTGCACAAAACCATACAGCTCTCTCATTTGAATAACAATGTACATATGGTATTCCTATATTTGTTTCATATTTTACTGTCAATTTTCTATTGATGCTTCTTGACTGACAGTGCTTGCCTTTTACTTTCTTTATATTTTTCCACTTAATATGTTTATTGTTACTTACCAAAACAGCACAGCAAATTCCTGTGAAAAACCTACATGATTCTGATTTAGTTGAACATTGGCCTCATACAGTATATTTCTGCAGTGCTACTAATTAAAAATACAATCACACATCTTGCTCTTTTTGTCACCCCTCCATCTTTCTGTCCTTTTTGTTGCTTCCTGGTCCTGCCTTCCAGCCACCCTCCCCCCCTTTTCACATTTACTTTTTTCAATCCTGCTGCTGGCTTGGATCAGAGAGCACTCTTTCCCAGATTAAAAAGTGTCAGTGGGATCTGTACACTGTATCCATTGCTTCCCTCGTGCCACCAGGTAATGCAGAAAAAGCATTCATCTCCTAGGCCCTTTCACACGCCAGCTAAAGTACTGGTCCCCCGGGAACTTTAACTGCATCACAAGGAGGGGAAAAGAGGAGGAAAAAACAAGGAAATATTTTGGTTTTTGGTCTTGGTGGTAGCAGTTCGTCTCTGATGGGACTGCCCATCATAGGGAGACAGAATTTGAAGGAGCTTATTGTTTTTTGTCCTACAACGCAACCTTATTATTCTGTCTGCTCGACAAGCTGGATCAGATGAGTGTACAGACTCTTAAGTGCCCATTGACAGCACTGTGGGACTCACAAATGCACAGATCAGCACACACACACACACACACACACACACACACCACACACACACACAGACATGCACAAATACATACATGCATGCAGCACTGCAGGTATGACTGGAAAGAGGGAGGCAGGGAGTAGGTATACACACACACACACACACACACACACACACACACACACACACACACACGAACACACTCACACACACACTCAAGCATAAATTAAAAACACAGACACGAGGCATTCGCTTCACTCAGTCTTTGTGTCTTCAGAAATTAAAGATGTAATCTGACTCTGACTGACACAGTCTTTCACACTGACCCAATCACAAAAACAAATACTTCACAATACACAATAAAGCACTTCACCTCACAGATTAGAAGAAAAGCCTGTACAATCTTATGTATTTTATTCATTTTTACGCAATTTTGTCAATCCATAATGTGGAGGAAAATCAGTGCCAATAGTAGTGACAAATGCATGCCTCGTGACCCTGAAATCAAACAAGTGAAGAAAAAATAAGTAACAAATGTGTCTGAAGATTTATAAATCAATTATGGTGTTAGGAAAAAAAAAATCCCACATTGAAATTCCACATGAAGCCCAGTTGTCCAGGTTTTTGTCCAAGCACCTAAAATGCAGTATGCATGCAACGTTCCGAAAATGCCAGAACACCACACACAAATATAATCCAGTTCTTGTGGCATGTGATCTGTGGACACAAATGTAACAATATGTAAAGAAATGCAATAACATTTTTGCACATTTATTTGCACAGGAAGCATTTAAAAAGCAAATGTTATTAGATTAATACCGTTATGTTCAGTGCTGATATTTAGTTAAGCTGGCTTGTATTACATTCAAACTGGTGGTTTTTCTTTGTGGAAAATGCATTTATGAATGTCATCACCTATTTACAAATTGTCATACACATACAGTAGCTATTGTAAACCTTGTTTTTATTTGTGGATTATGAAATGTGCAAATATTTTTTCAGCTCTAATGTGTGCCTTTGATGTTGTCCAGTTTTATCTTTGTCATTGAAAACTTTCTGACTCCCCAGTCAGAGAGACATACAGCTTTATGTCAGCAAAGAAGAAAAAAACAGCTAAAAGGAAGTTGTGAGAAGTAGACAAAAAAATGGAATAAAAGCAGACAAAGAAGTGGGGAAAGGATAAAGATTAAGGGTAATAGAACTAATTAGAGTAATGGGATGCCTGTAAAGGAGCAACAGCAGAAAAGTGAGTAGTTTAAAGGTGTTATTTTGTCTTTTGTTCTCCTCTCTGTTTTACTTTTTTGAACATCATTAACATTCTAAAACTGTGTGTGTGTGTGTGTGTGTGTGTGTGTGTGTGTGTGTGTGTGTGCGCGCGCGTGTGAGCTTGATGTCTGCACTGGTGTCTCCAGTCTCTGCTGTGATCCCAGGAAAGATCATACACACAACACTCACACACACACAAGCACAGACACACACTTAGTCCCTGGAGCTCCTGAGAAGCGGAGATTGCCTCTTTAAGGTGGAAATCAATATCCTTTCTTCCACTATCTCTCCTCCCTTCCTCCTGTCGTCTCAATTCCCTGGTCCACTCTCTCTCCATCTCACTGTGTCTCTCGGCCACTTCCTCCACAGATACATTTGCCTCACCTGAGACTCTTCATCAGCTCGGAGACACACACAAATTGACCACCTATCGCCCTGCTGTCTGTATGAGGGTCCCTTCTCTGTCTCTCTCTGTCTCTCCGTCATGCTGTCCATACATACATAACACCACCAGAGTGTCACCAAATGGGAAGCAGTCCCAGGCACTGGGGATTGGAGAAGGGTGTTGGGATTACAACTGGTGGAGAGTCAGTGAGGGGAGGGTGTGGAAGTTTGGGCGGGTATTTGGCAGTGAAAGGGCTCACACCCCTTTATTTGGCAGGGCTAAAAATACAGCAGGGATATTCAGCAGGGGGCAGCGAGGGGAGGTGCTCAGGCTTTAGGAGGCTAACTATAGTACCGATTTTAAAACTTGTTGACTTTGAAGAGCAAGACTTTGGAGAAAATGGAGCTACACAGGTACTAGTTAACTTTATTTTTAAAAATGTCGACTTCCACATGATTAAGAAACCCAACACAAACCCACCACCACAAACCCTCTCACATACTGTTACATTATTAAAAAAAAGAAAAAATAAATAAAGCCCTACTTATGACACATTTTCTGAGTTTGTTTTTATGTTCTATGCAACATACAGTAAAAATAAAAGTTATTAGTAATGGTACACTGAACCCAAAAAGGGAACTGACTGCAGGAAGTGAACTGCCATGTATAGCAATTGTTACACAATTCTGCACCAACAGCTTATTTGCTTATTACTCTCATGTCCATTAAATACGAAGGTGCAGCCAGAACATGGTTTTGCTTAAGGTTATGGCCTGGACTCTTTCTTGATTGTTGTTGTTGTGATTTGCTAATCTCTGCTATGCCCAGCCAAGAACTGGTCAAACCCATAACATCCTGTAGAACCACATTTTTTTAAGCCATTTTTGTATAGATTAAACAAACAAGATAGAACGTATTAATTAGTGGGTTTCAGAGGTACTGTTAAGCATTCTTTCTTTGTACATTTGAACAGAGCAAGGCTAGCTCTTTCCACCTGTTTCCTGTCTGCCAAATGTGTTCCTTTCCTTCCTTTCCTCCCTTTTACAGGCTTCCAAGTAACCTAGCATTTAATTTGAGCACTGGGCCAGTAATGGGATGACAGGTATGATTTTCATGATAGGCAAGCTAAAGTTATTGTGCAAGTCCAGTTTGTTGCACGCCTTTGAAACAGAGCACCTAAGTGATGCAACAAGCATCATGGTGAATTACAAGAATTGTGTTCTGAGAGTCATGATTTCATATCCTCCTCCTCCTCCTGGAGCTGTATAAAGTGGTGGGTGAATTGTCTGACTAATGAACTTTCAGCTCTGATTTTGTCCATCCTGGTATCATTCACAAAGTGTGAAATACCACCCCTTTGTCACACCCCTCGCCATCTCATACAGACACACAAGGTACACTTAAGCGTCTGCATGACATGCACTAGGCTTTCAACTTTCTCCATCTGTGCACAGACTGCTGTGACTATCCAACACTTTCTCATCCCAGTGACCCACAAAGACTTCCTGCCAGTAAGCCTGTCTAACATGTGGCTAATATTGTAAAATGATTATAGTTTGGATAGGTTTAGGCACCAGAACTACTTGGTTAGCTTGAGGCATCAAAACTACTTGCTTAGGTTGTTAAGATGTTCATTGTTCATTTTTGGTCTCTCATGCCACACAAACTCTCATCTCCTGGGTGAAAGCTGTGTGTTTGTTTGACCCATCCATCCACACCACCTTCCTCCATTTGTGGACTTTCTTGCTCTTTATACTATCTCACCCTTCTCTGGTTTGCAGTGGAGTTAGTTGATTGAATATAAAGCCCTGGCAAATCCACCTTTTCTTTTTTTCACAGTGTTCTCTTCTCCTTGATACTTGCACCTGCAGGCTTGATAACACATAACTTAGCGAAATTAGAATCTGTGAAAACCGTTTGTGCTCATTTCTGAACCATGCATTTATACTTGCGAGATGAATGGCTGTTTTTCATATATTTACTGAATAATAAACATAATCGATATACTTTAACAAGACAAAACTTCTACAGCTATGGTAGAGGGGGGGTGTATAGGGTGTGGTTGTACAGTTGTGCTTTGAGGTAAATGCTTTGAGCTAGCGTGCCAACATGCTCACAGTGATAATCTTAACATGCTGATGTTTTTTAGGTTTATGATATTTCATTTGCTAATTAGCACTAAGCAATATGTATGAGCTCCCAAGGCTGATGGAAATGTCATTAGGTTTGCAGGTATTTGGTCAGAAATTAAAGTATTGGAAAAATAAAGATTTTGACCCGATGATGAAGGTCTATGGAAAGTTAAAGGATCATCAAAGTTGCCACAGGCCATCCTGAGGAGGAACGACGTGTACATCACATATCATGAAGATCAAGACATTTCACTAACTCACATGTTATGGTCATGCTACTGAAAAAGTAAGGGAGTCACCACATGTGCACAAGTCAGTAGGTTTCATCCTCATGAATGTCTACTCAAAATTACATGGCAACCCACACAATAGTTCAGATTTTCAGTCTGGACCATAGTGGTGCACTGATCGACACACAGACATCGCCATAGCTGGAGCTACACTGCCAATGTGGCTAGAGTTAGGCTTACCCTAAAATCTAGCTAGTTTGAATTTTACGATGACACAATAAATGCTAACATGTATGACATTTTTTACATCCCTTAATTCAAGAAGGCCTCACAATGGAGAGAATGATTAAAAGTGATGGCGTCACTGTTCCACCAGCACACCCAGCCTTCCTTGACATCCACCTGCCTCACCTCCCAGTCTCCCAAGCCTATCCCTCCCAGACACCCACCCACCTCCTTTTACCCAGACACCCCCCCAGCAGGCTATTTTTGCCACACTTCACTAAATAAGGCTGTGAAGCATGGCAATGAGGGCGGACTAGTGGGGGGGTCTGTGTCTGTGGTTCTTACCTTGGTATAAAAACCCTGGCGCGGTGGGGGTTTCCTCTGATCACGCTGAACCTCATGCTTGCTCCCCCCTCACAGTGGTCTAACTTGCTTGTGTCTATTTTTGACACTTCATTGAAAAAACTGAAAAAGCAAAAACCAATGCACAAACACTGCCACTGAGCAGTATCAATTGACCTTTTATCCCAGGACCTTTTCTGATTTTTGTTACACAAACAACATTTGTAATTGCTACATTTTTTTTACGTCTTTCTTCCGTTTCTTTCTTTTGGAGGAATTGTTTTCACCGACCACCGGACAACATATCGGGAAAGTGACCAGAGTGGAATATGGGGGCATAAGGACGGGAAATGTAAGCGACAATTGACTTTACTCTTAAATGCTCCCATTTCACTGCTCATTTTTACCTGTTTTTCCTTTTTATTTCTTTTGCTTTTTCCCCATTTCCGACATTTATCCATACAAACTTTGCACCTTCATTCTTTGCCTCCCACTATGTTTTTACCTTTCCTTTCCATTTTACTTCTTTCCTTCTGTCACCCTTCCCTTTTCCCTTCCTTTCATTTTTCCGTACATCTCATCTGCTTAGCTAACCTTTTTTTCTTATTTCTTTCTGTAATTCTCTTACCTTGCCTTCTCAACCTTCTCATTCTTCCTCCATTCCCTCTCCTTAATTTAATTGTTTAATATACAATATTTTTTTCCTCTTTCTTCATTCATTGTCTCTCTTTACTCTTTCATTCTGTCAACCCCTCCCTCCCTCCGTCCCTCTTTCCGATTTGTCCTTCAGCTCTGTCAGCACTCACTATCTTGCTCCATCTCCTTCTCTGGCAGTCTGATCAGCTGTCTTCCTTCTAACTTTACATGGCCTGGTGTGGTGTGGAGGGATGGGCAGCTGCTGGCTGACGCATTTCAGTGCCCAGTCATCACTTCAAATCGAATCCTCTTACACAAACCTCTGTGCTTTTTTTATTGCTGACTATTTTTGCTCTCTTTTCTACCTGCACTGGGTCATATGTATTTTTTTTTTTCTTTCTTGGTCTGCCTGTTCTTCCCCTCCTCCTTTTTTACCCCATCCAGCAAGAGAGAGAGGCAAATCCCATGACCCTCTTCTTTTCTCTCCTCTCTTTTCACTCCTCCTCCTCCTCCTCTTCTCCTCTTCTCCTCTCCGCAACCTTAAACTCTCCATCGCTGATTCAGCTCCCAGGGAGGAGAGACTCCGCCTGCAGCAACCACTTCACTCCGCATGGGCCAACATCCCTATCTGGATCACCTTTACTACGGTAAGTGTAGAAGTGTCTCTGTGTGTGTATAGATATTTGTAAAATGTCTATTTTTACCTAGTATGCTTACTCACTGCATATATTTGTGAATGTGTGTGTGTGTGTGTGTGTGTGTGCACGTATGTGTCAGTGTGCTTTGTCCCAGCCACCTTCACACACACATTACAGTTTCTTCCTCAGCTGCTCTTTTGGAAAAATGGATAGTAAGTTAGGAAGCTGGAATGAGCCTGCTCATTTATTTATCACGTCACTCCTTGTTAAAGATGTT
Source organism: Chaetodon auriga (assembly GCF_051107435.1). Lineage (NCBI taxonomy): Eukaryota > Metazoa > Chordata > Actinopteri > Chaetodontiformes > Chaetodontidae > Chaetodon > Chaetodon auriga. The sequence continues at coordinate 26,151,252 of NC_135083.1, forward strand.
GTAGCAGAGCATGTGATTTACATGTTACCAAAGAGCCATCTCACATTCACATGTGGTTAAAAGGTCAAGGGTTATCTCTGAGGCGCTGCACTCACTGGAGTGTTTTCTAATCAGGTAATTCATCAATGATATTTAGCAGAAACCATTTAGAATAAAAATGTTAAGTAGCTTATGGCAAACTCTGCAATATCGCTGTTTATGGCTGAGAATGAGACTACAACATTAAAAAAAGGTTAAATATGACTATTTGTTTTTGAGTGTAAGTACAGTAAGTAATCCAATGAAGGTACATTTTTTTATGTGCAGGCTAAATGCATTTGAATTTCTCAGTGTCTGAACATATATCCGTGGCACACGTATAGTCATTATTTGACATGGACATCCACACTGTTCTTTCAAAATCCACAAGAAATATCTCCCTCCATTCACATTCTCCGATTCAGCACCACAGTTTTTTTTTTTTGTGTGTGTTTGTTTTAGAAGTGCTTCTTTGTTTTTGTAAATATCTGTTGACATTCTATTGCATTTGAGGCAGCCAATGGGCCTGAAAAAGATTTCCATGTGGCAGCAGCAGAACATGGTGTAGAAATGCATGGCCTTGCAGTCCTGCTCAGTGAGCTATATTTGCTCGCAGGACAGGTGAGGTTTGTCTGCAGAAACACCACATGAGTATGTTCTAACGGGCCGCAGTGTTAAGCTCAGTTTCACCAGGACCTCAGCTCTATCTATAGATGGGACACACACATTTGTCACTCTCCTGAGAGAGCCAAAGAGAGTTTAAAGTAGAAGCAAGGTTCTAAAAGTGTCATGTGCTCCCATCCCTGTCTCGCCCCCCTCTCGCTCTCACTGCCGAGACTAGTTTTACCCAGTTAGTAGATACCAGGGAGATCAGTGGTGGTCAGCTTCCAGAGCCCTGACAGTCACAGTGGATAGCTGGAGGAGGCGAGGTGTCAGGTGTCCCAACCCGAACCTACAGGAGATAGCCTGTATGGCCGTAAGAGTTACAGTGGACATGTAGCTGGGTGTGAAGCTTTATTTTATATGGTATTAGCTAAACTGCAGTAGCGATGAATGTTGAGAGTATACAGACCATGGATTTTTAAGAGGGAGAGGATGACCCATGTTGTTATCTGTGTCTGACTGGTTTATTGGTATGAAAAATGACTTTTGATACTGGACTAGAGAAGTCATGCCAGATGTTGGCAAATTCCATCCATTTCCTTCCAAACTGTATCACAGTGCAATGCGGGTGCCCTTATCTTGCAATCTACAGCAGTTGGCTATTCCTCCCTGGAGAATTGTAATTCTTGCCTGGAATATTGGGGCTGTGGTGGCATAGAGGCCAGAGTAGATAGGCAGCTTACTTCTTTATAATGTGTCTATGTCTAGCGTGAGGCTGGAGCGTGTCTATGTGTTGACGAGTGTGCATGTTTGCAAAACCACCTCGTTTACTAGCCATAGCTGGTGATTTACAAAACCTTCGTTCCATTGCTGGGAGAGAGAAGAGGGGAGGAATGAGAGAGAGGAACAGAGAGGAGAGGACGAGTGTGATTTATGGAAGAGACTTTTAGTTTAATTACTGGGCGGGCAGGGCTGATGTGCACAGCCCCCATGGCACTGGTTACACAGTGGTAGGAACACACAAAGGGGCTATTGGGGGGCTACAGACGATGACATATTCACATGGGCTTTGCTGATGCAGTTGATACATTCAGGCAATGTGTGTGTTCAAAACGTAGGACAATACAGAACAGTCAAATTATGTGACATGGAAAAGCAATGTACAGTACCTGCAGTGGACTACGCCAAAATATGAATGCTTTTACAAAATACCCATTTTCCACTTCACTGTGGACGCACACTCATTTAGACAAAGATATCCTTTGTCCATTGCGTGTAAGAAAATAAATCGCTATGGTTGGAATATTGTGCTGTATCAAGAGGCAAGCCTCAATGTGAGGTTTCATGAAGATTTGATTAGCCGTTATTGTCATTCAAGGTGAAAGGCTGACAGCCAAAGACAAAAGACAAACTTCCTAATACTACAGTTTGGTAATGCCAGTGCATCCAAGAGCAGTGCATGCTGGGCAGTCCCGTCCGTTTTCCTCACTAGTTCTTACTCTCAGTTCATCCTCTATATCATAACTGGTCTCATATTAGTCATATCAAATATTTGAAGCGAAAGGCCAGTTGGAAAATGACAACACAGTAACAGCTGTTCACCCATAATTCAAACACGCACAAGCACAAGTACACATGTCTCAGCACACAGACTCCCAATAACCCTGATATAGCTTCTGCCCCACATTGTTTCTGGTATTGGGATAACCTTTCAGACACCACTGATGATTTTCTCTCTTCACACATGCTGCTACATTCAGGAACTTTTCAGTTTTGCACTTTTTTCGCGCATGCTATGGCAATGCCAGAATAGATAGGGCAAAGGACAGTCCAGCAGATGGCGGTAATGTAACACTTACAGATGCCAACTGTCGTAAAACTCAGCAGAATATGAAGAAGATGGGGCAATGCCGGATGTACTTTATGTGTATGCGATGGAAGACATCTCTTATTATTTTCAGGAACATGGTGGGTGAGGAGCTGTTTTTGTCTGATGCCAGTGTTCTTGTAATGTATTTAATATTCAACGAGTTAACGAGACAAGTCATGTTTTTCTGTGATCTACTTGAATCAGAAAAACACATTCAGTCCATGAAACGGAACAAATTGAATATGTCATCAGCAGAGTCTGGTTTGCTCGCTCCACGTGAAAACGTCTTTCATCAGACAGATGTAATCCATTATGTGCTGGTTACCGCAATGTTACTGCTTTCATGCACAATACAGCCGTTAAGGCATTTTCCCTGAATTGTTTCTAGGTCTTGAGGTGGGAAATTGGCAGTGCAGATTTCCTCGAGTATCGATCCCTGTTGCCATTCACACATGGTCCCATGCAGGAAATGTTCCTGAACATTTCTGGGATAGACTGCATGTGTGAAAGGGGCTTATGCTTCCTCCTGCTCCCACCATCAGTTTTCTTAACGCCTCTCTCAGAGCCTTCATTAGATGCCTGACGTTAGCAATGGTTCAATTCATTAAAAGCGCGACTCAGCCTTTGTGCATTTGCCTATAAATTGGTATTGATCTCTGAGAGGACAGGGAGGGAGGAGGAGGGAAGGAGGGCAGACATCAGAGGAGGGTGGGGAGGTCTTTGTCAGTGTGTGTGTGTGTGTGTGTGTGTGTGTGTGTGTGTGTGTGTGTATTGGGCGACTAATGGGAGGGGACAGGGGGTCTCAGGTGACTGAGGTTCACTCGAGCAACAAGGGCAATTGAAGACACGTATACACACATACACATACATACAAACTATGCTCACTGACATACATTTACAGATTGACAGATCTGCGCTGTAGGTCTCATACACAAACACAGACACAGTCATGTCTCCATTATTTTTACATTATACTTAGATTAATTTCCTTGGGACTTACCCTAACCATAATCATTACTTGCTTAACCCTAACCGTAACCAAAGACTTCACCCTAAATTTAATCTGTTTAATGATTTATGATATGGGGACTTGCATTTTGTCCCCATTAGGAAGACGAGTTCTCACAATTTGACCGTGTAAACAGGGTCGTGTCCCCGGAATGTGAGTAGTACATGTCCAAACAAACACACACACATATACACACACACACACACACACACACACACACACACACTGTATATTGATATTCCTCTGGCTCTTTTTCCTTTAAACCTGTCTATGTGCCACGTCACATATGCCATTCAACCTCATCATCACCACTGTCTGCTCAGCACGGGACTGTAACGCTACTGTAGTTTGACTGAAAGTGAGGTAGAAGGGTGAGAGAGTGTGTGGTGTGGAGTGTGTGAGCAGGAGAGAAAAAGAGAGAGAGACAATGAGAGCACATGCTATATAGAGGGGACTGGGCAGTCAAGAGGAGACTGCATAGCACGGTAGCCTATAGAATGCATGGGACAGTGTGTGTGAGAGAGAAGGGAAAGATGAATGGCACAGACGGGGGAGAGAGAGGAAAAAGAGGAACTGTTCTCAGTGGCAGAGGACTGGTGGGATGAGTGGATGTGTGCAGGACTAAAAGTTTTCAGTGTGAGGAAGAGGGAGAGGAGAGGGAGAGGATCAGAGTGAGGATGTTAGAGACTGAGTGTGTGTGGCTAAACACAGAGAGAGAGAGAGACTGCAGAGGCAGCACCTGGGACACAGACTGAGAGAAGAGAGAGTGAAGCACTTTTTTTCCACTCTCCTTTTCTTCTCTGCTCTTGCTTTATTGCTTCTCTCTTTGGTGCATCGGCCCAGCTGAAACAGGGGAGGAGGGGAAGGAAGAGTGGGGGTTCTATCGAGCATCTGCCTGTAGGTAAGTGCAACATCTCCCTTATTTCCCCCCCAACTCCCCACCTCACCCCCTTTCACTCCACCGCTGCAGCTGAACCTCTAAGTGTGACACTCAAGGTGAATCGCGTGCCGGATGTTTGTGTGTGTGTGAGAGTAGTTGAGTGCATGTGCGTGGGTGTGTGTACTCATATGTGTGTGTGTGTGTGTGTGTGTGTGTGTGTACGTGCATGCGTGTGGAAACTGCTTCATAATGTACAGTATGGCAAAGCATAGCAAACACATGGTCTTCAGACAGTGTAGCCATGCTGTGATATTGAGGCATTTAAAAAAATGTGTTCCTTCAGGGTAAAAGGGTAATTTTTAATGTAGATGGAGATGGAGATATGACTTTTAAAAGTGGAGTTTTGGTGAATTTTTGGATCAAACAAAGTGTAAATTAGTCTGTGTAATCTTGCATAATTGTGTGAAGTGAGGTGATGGAATTTTTAAAAATTCAGTTTTAAATGTGTAGTTCTGTATCTTCTCAATTGTGTAACAAGCTCTGCTCATGGATTGTTTAACAGTTCATAAGAACAAGCTGGGCCGTTTTAAAGCAGTGAGAAAAGTTGTTTGAGCTTAAGAACTGGCATTTTAGCAAGTATTTGCGTGAACTTGCGATTTTTTTATTCATGAGTGTGTATATTTACATATGTGTGTACTCAATCTGATGTCCAGAGAGACCTGAAGCAGGTGCCGTGGGGGATCAGAGGGGGGTTATACGCATTCAGTAGTCTGTGTGGATCCTGATTCAACATTTTTTCGTCACCGTTGAGTGGGCGTGTGTTGGGGGGAGGACGAAGAGAAGCTGGTATGGAGCTTGATGGAGGGTGGGGGTTGTGGGGTGGGCCTGATGCACCATCAAGGACAGTGGCCTGCTTGGGGGACATACTTCTTTATATGCCCATATGAACAAGAGCAACTATGGAATGTAAAGAAGTATGTATCCCAGGTTGGGAAAATTTTCAGCGCTGCATCTGAACAAAACCCAAACTTTTAAACGCAAACTTGACTGAGTCCACAAAGTGAAGCTACTACACAGAAACTAATTCGAGAAAATGTTCTAAGTGTTCTATAGTCCCAGGTGTTCTATATGCATGTCTCATGTATATGTGCAGTGTGTGTGAGTACTTTTTCAGTCCTGATGTGGCCCAGTTGAGTCCAGTCATCTTGGAGCTGCAGAGAGATGCAAACACTAGAAAACTGTAGATGCAGCGGCAACCCCAGTCAGCAGTTTCCGCTTGCCCGCAATAGATTTTCGGATACCTCTTTCACTCTGTTCTTTTAAGTTTATTTGCAGGAAGGCAGACATGATTAGATACACTGTAATGGTGCTGATTTTTTCTGCTTTCTTTGGAATACTCCAGATTTTGTCATTTATCAGGCCTTTGGATTGGATAGAAATAGTCTTAAAAAACACACACTACACACACATACACACACCACAGACAGACAGCAGTTTCCAGTAAATGGTGCAGTGATTAAATGCTTGCTAATGGATAGCATGGTCCGAGAGGATGGTCAGAAAGAGGAAGAAGCAGAGACTGGCAGCAGGACTTTCCAACAGATTACTAAACTCAGACGCCCGTGTGCAGTCACACTGTCTGGATCTGGGCTCAGCTGTTGGCCTGGTTACAGACGCTTCATATTTAATGCTGCAATTTTGATCACCGACATCTTTTGTGGCCAAATGTGAAGTCTGTTTTAATTTTCACCGATCAGTAGTTCGTGTTTTGTGTGATCTTTCACATCACCTGAAAATCTGAAGAGCAGTGTCTGGTACGGGAAAGTTTATGTCTCATGGCATTTACTAAAAAGCTCAAAGAGGCAAAATGACAGGAAAAATGGCAAGCAAGAATGAGAAAATGACTTATTATGACAGTTCCGAGTCAAACCCACAATGTCAGGATACATGATATCCGTCTCAGCCTGCTGAGCTAGCAGAACACTGCTGCTGGTGCATTTAGTCACTCCTGTGTGATAATTCTTTCACTCTGATTAGGTGTATATCGTATGTATATGTGTGCAGAACAATGACTAATCCAGGTATGGTTTGAGAACAGGTACAGGTTTTAGTGTATGCATTTTGGCCTACTTTGTATATAAATACTGTATGTGACCTAGTTAGGGTTTACCTGTCCCTGTTTAGGTGTTATTTGGGCCAGTTTCAGTACGGTAATTTGGCCTTGATCAGGTATACACCCAGGGGCATTGTGCCTGTGTGGGAGCTGCTGTGCTGACAGAGATCTGCAGTTGGATTACACTTCCTGCCAATCTTACTTTACAAGGAAAAAAAAAAAAAAAAAAAAAAGCGTTAACAGGGGATCATAAATGGGAGGAACTGCTTTGTGCCAAGACAAATTGTTTTACATTACAATAGCCTACACACAGCCAGATAGTGATTCAAAACTAATTAACCATCAATGTATAAGGCAGTTCTGATCTGAGTCACAGATGAAGATGCCATTGAGATAAACCGGGTCCAAAACATTTCAGTGGGGAACATACATACATAAGCCCCCCAAAACATGAAATGTGTTTCTGGGAACAACCATGTGTAGTGTGTGGGTGTGTGTGTGTTTTATGTTGGAGGGATTTACTGTAGTGATTTTTAAGAACCAGAGGGAAAGGTCATTGCACTGTGGGAGAATTCAAAGAATTCATAGAAGGGCACAGTGTTGAGGATGGGATGGGGGGGCTACAAAAGGGAAACGAGAGAGCAGCTTAGACTGAAGTGGGATCGGAGCAGAGGGAGTTGTGGCATGTGAGCATGCAAGATGAGGCGAGGCAAAAGAGGCAGGGAGAGAGAGGGAAACTGGATTGATGATGGTGTCCTGGGCTGGTGTGTGTGCGCGCGTGTATGCGTGTGTGTTTGAAGGTAGGGGTGTGAGGGGGCTGGGCGGGTATTGTTCTGTCACTTTGCCTGTGTCAGCAGGTGGAAGCTCTCATCAGGACATTAAATATGCAACAATGCTGACTGTGGCACCGTGCTGAGACAGCCAAAGCCGGACGACTGGGGGGCCCCACTAAAAGTAAACCAGCGACACCGCCTTGCCTCGCACTGTGCTAGACAGGCATCCATCCGCTCACACACACATCCTAAGACCTCCAGCTTCTTCTCAGGTCTGCCCTGACCTTTCCTGGCTGCTCTCCTTGGCTCGCTGGCTGGGTAGCCAGCTGGCAAAGCTGGCTGACTTACTGGCTGACTGAGTGGCTGACTAGTTCCCCCATGTGGGAGTCCCCACAAGGGCAAAGGTAAAGCTAGTAATCCACGGGCCCAGTGAGGGATTAGTGGTAGTTACATAGAGATCGCTCATGTGGAACATTGACTGTAACAGCTGAAAACATCTGCCTCTGTGAATGTGGAATTTAATGCAATATCTACAGTACAGCTGACCGTATGTATGTGTAAATGAATGTTTGATTTACCACTCTGTCAACTGCTGATAAAGCACAATAGTCAATCAAGCTTACTGAGTTTGTGAACGATTTTAAATTTGCTGTCCCAAACATCGGGGGCCAGATGCATAAAACTCTGTGTACGGTCATGACTAAAACAGAAATATGCACATGCGTGTGTTCCTATCAGATTTATAAAGCGCATGTGCATGCTTCTGTTTTATGAATCTCAAACATAATCGAACTCGGCTCTTGCGAAAGAGCCTTATTTCCACTCCCACAGTTAGGCCTCATTCAGTGCAAATGTATTTGACACCCACACTACACAGGATCAGCCAACAAAAAAAATGTAACTTTTGCTACAATGCACTGTGATGTCATTTGGCAAGGTGCTGCATTGGCCAATCCAATACATGCACATCCTGGTAGATGACTTCAAACATAACTGCTGTATTTGTTCTGTTTACCCTCCAAACATCCAGACAATAGATAAAATAGTTGTTACTAGAGTTACAAAATCCTTTCTGTGAGTGAGTCTACACACTGTTGTGAAGTGTCTCACTGGTATATTAAACCACAGGCTCCCACTACCCAGCCTCCTGCAGTATTTTAACGCAGGGCTGAATCCCCAGTTAGCCAGTGATGGACTTGGACATGTCATTAATCCTCCGTTTGCATATCAATACTTATGACTGTTCACCATTCACTTTCTCACTAATCATTATTTTACAGAATGCTGTGAGTTTGTCAGAGATGGAGGAACTTTGTTGCTGTTGCCTCGTGATCTTACCCTTTGTTAATGGTTTCTTGTGATCATCATTCACTCCCAGATATTTCCCATGACTGGTTGTGTTTCAACCTGATGTGTCTTTTCAAAGTCATTGGCGATGTGGCTGATGTTGAGACTTGTTTTGTCAGACCAGATGGGCACAGGTTGTGTAACAATGCCAGATTCTATCTGATGGAATCTGTACTGATTTGTTCACAAAACTACAGTGAAACACAGTGCACGAGTGCCATTATCTGGAGTTAACAAGGCCCATGCTCACAGTCATTAGTTGCGAACAGAAACAGACACGTTCACCAAAAACATTAGCACCTTCAATGAATGCCCTCTTTTAGCACAATCACGCACAAAAATACTCATCAGATCTGTAAATAAGTGCAATTTTACCAACTGTGTGACATCACCTTACATAATGTCACCCTTGGATTGATGTAGAAAAACGTATGCTGGTCTGCAGTCGTGTGAGGTGCGCACATTCTCAGTGCACAATCTGTTTTTATACAAACTTGTGTGCGTGGGATATAGTGTATGCATGGTTTTTATTTGGGCTCACCTGGAGTGTGTACTTCTGTTGTACAGAAAAGGAGACCTGTTTTAAGCTTTTGGTGGGTTTGAAATAAAGTGGCGAATAAGAAGTTGGCAGTTTGCAGTTAGTAGCAATAGTTGATATGGCCAAACACTGAAGACAAAAAGAGCATCTGCAACAAAATCAGGGGTGAGTTTCTGTGGCTTCATGTTTGTGTAGTAGTGAAAAGCATTTAGCTTTTTAATGTCCTTTGGTGGGACATTTTAGTTTCTCTCTGATTGTGTGTGTGCATAAAACATAAAACCATGGATTGTTAGTATGTATCCATACTGTATGTGCATGATAAGCGAAAGGGAGAGAAGGCGTGTGCCGTAAAGGCGGGATGAGATTGTAAAGTCAGGAGTTTTATATTAAGTGTCAGAGTTTATTGCCAGGACTTTTTTCTCTTTTAATCAAGTTTATAGTAAGTGTGCATCAGCAGCAATCCACAGAATATAATAGGGGTAAAGAGTAATGGAAGTTGAAACAGATGCAGTGGAGTGGTAATGTATGTGTCGTCTCACCCTGATACAAGGACACAGACACTGCCTATTATATCCCCTCCTGTGTTTATGTCTCTAAAGTGAATCTCAGGAGGAATGTACATCTGAACCCACCAAAGTCATCCCTCAAACAAAGGTACATACATAAAATACACACACAGATACCATCACATGTACTGGTATAATGTAAATTAAATGTGTATATGGACACACAGACACTCAGCAAGTTGTAGTAGAGTATATACAGTATATACTATACATATATATACTTTCAACATCGGCAATGCCAGCCACATTATTGATTTATCTGATTTTTTTTTTTTTTTTTTATGTACACATTATATGGATATAATGTATAATGAGGACAGTGGCTCGCTGAGTTGATTCTCCGTATCAGCGGTGGCCTAAAGCCAAGGTAAATGGTAAATGTGTAATTTTTACAGTTTACACTGGCAAACTGCTCATGCACTCAGTCATTACAGAACTGTGTTAAAATGTGCTGGGCTTATTAGAGATGGAACATGCGCTGTAGAGTAGAGGTGTCACTGAAATCATGGTAGACAAATTACACTCAAGAACATTAGATGAAAGAAAGAAGATAAGGCCGTGATAATAAATGACTTCAAAAACCTAATGAATTACTCATAATTATGAGCCTTAAAAGTCAATTAGTTAATTGGCCAAGCGTTTTAATGTGAGAATGATGGTGCATCAGTTCAAAGGGAAACTGAAAATCGATTAAGACAACACACAGCATAATCAGAAAACAAATTACGATTTATCATTTAGCGATTAAGTCATACATTCTCTGTGAGTGGGTCAGAGCCGAAAAGCTTCTTCCTGCTTGAGACACACACTTACACACACGCAGTGTGCCTCCAAAAAGCCGATCAGTCCCTAGCCCGGGACAGGGATCAATGTTGAGGTAATTTGTTTCAATCAATTAAACAGACATCTGCTTGAATTAGACTCCAATAGACTGCAAAAGGCCCAACCCCTTCCCAGCTGCCTGTGTATACGTGTGTGTATGCGTGCATGGATGTGTGTGTGTCCTTCGCATGTACACAAAAAGTGAGAAGATACCCAACCCACAAATAAATGGCTAAAAGGTAGCAGAACTTTGTAGCTTATCTCCTCATTTCCTCCTATTATACTTTCTGCCAAATATTTTAGCTCCTAAGATGCAATTTTTTGGCATCTTTGCCACTTGATTATCATTTATGTTACATCGAAAAACAAAAAACAAGTAAAAGATGGTTGTATTAGCCTGAGTATAATTTAATGGCAATAGTGTTCTCTGTACATCCAGTGACATTGCTGACATCAGAGCCTGTCCATTACTGTGTGATATGAAGAGAGAGGGTCTGCTCCCTTCAGATGAACATGCAGGATAATTGTTATGCAGTGAAGCTGTGAAGCAGAGGGAAGTAATTAAAGGAACAAGGCCACTGTAGTGGTGATGGTGGGCTACATCCCCCTCCGCTACGTCCCCACCACTTCTGTTTCCCCCTTCTCGCTGGACATTACACACACAGACACGTGCAAAGACACACACCCAAGCTCATACACACACTTTCTCACATACAGGTTTCCTTTACATTGACACCCTCATGATTACTGCAAGGGTTTACAGTCATCTTAATATTGTAATTCCACTCTGTTTGCGTTTAGAAAGTAATAACATTTATAATTTTACGACACAGTAATTGTTAGTTGACCAAAAAATGAGAAAACAGCATTTCCCATTCTAATTGCTTGTTCTAATGACAACACATATTGTACACTACCATTCACTGTAGAACTAACACTTTTTAATTTTTTCAAAGTAGATTTGGGCTATAGGATATACAGTGTGTGTCCCAGTGCCTTTCATAATACAGCCCCAGCTGAGAGTACATGCATCCATCTCCTGCAGTATTTTAAAAATATATTGCCTCCAGAGGCATCTCATGGAAAATATAATGTAGAGTTTCAGTGATATATCTCATAAGATATAGCGGAGAATATAATGCTTTCCTAGGCACATTGTTATTCCTATTACTGGTTATGAGAATAGTGAGTGAAGACTGTGAGAGAGTGGTTTCATGTGCTGCAGACTCATTTATGGGAAATAGTCTCAAAGATATAGAGTACTTTTGTATAAAATTAAATAGTCATGACTTACAAAAATAAAATCTGGAAAAAAAACATATTCGCAATATTACAGTCAGAAGTGTGAGTAATCTGCTTCATCAGTACTGTGTGGTTGTGCATTGATCAGATTTGAATGACAACATAAAGTAAGGTAACAACCCCCTGTGATTGATGCTCAGAAATACATACCATTACTTTTTTTCCAGCCCAGCACACCTCAAACCAATGAGAAGGGCACATGAAAAACACACCAGTATAGAAATCTCTCATGTGAAGTAACCAAAACTGTTCCAGATTATCTTGTGTTCATGTAAGAACCGTCACTGACAGTGAGAAAGATATTTTTCAAGTCTAAAGTGGGTCTAAATAGTACTATTTCTACTGATCTGGTATATGAGCATCCAAGGTATGCATTCCCTTTTTAGCCATTTTAGTCATTTTCAGTCAGCAGGTCCACTACTTGGTCCAAGCTGAAATCTTTCTATTGGGTACTCCATACTATTGGATGGATTGCCATGGATTGCAATTATGAATTGGCATACAACTTTGTTCAGACATTATGGTCCTCAAAGGATGACTCCTACTGGGCCTGGTGAGCCCCTGTCCTCAAGCACCACCATAAGGTTGATATTTGTGATATAATAATATATACCACAATACCTGTGCAAACATTTGGTGGATGAATACCACCAGCATTAGGTCAAAATGTTAATCTATCCAAAGCTTTGGTTAAATGACATTCCCATCAGCCTCAGTTGCACTTAGTTTAATTCTAAGTATCAAATATTAGAAAGCTAACAAAACAACAATTAAAAAGAAGACTGACGCTGTAGATGAACACTGAAAACATTATACCTACTAAACATAAGCATGTTAGCATTGTCATTATGAGTATGTTAACATGCTGATTAAATCACTGCTGATCCAAAGCACAATCTCATAGAGCTGCTAGCATGACTGTAGTCTTATAGTCTTGCTGCTTGAAAAATGACTCAAATGATTAGTTCAGAATTAATTTTGTGTTGATCAATTCATTGACTTCAGCTGTAGTTCCATGCACTAAATTGATTTTTGGGATGTAATAGTAGAATTTCAAAAGTAAGTAATCAAAAAAATTTGTGTATGGGATTTTGTGTGTGTTTGTGTACCATTTGTTAGCTACTCTTTTAAAGCTGAAATAAAAATGATTACTTCCTGTGTATGAGCACCCAAGATGTGCATTAGTACGTTTGACACCAGCAGAACCAGCTTTCCTGTGGCTGAGTGTGATTTCTGTGTACATACTGTACAAGCATCCAGCTGCCTTCATGGATTTGCCTATGCTCACATCTTCTGTCTGCGTGGAGCCACATGCATCCACCTCTCCTCCGTCTACTAGAGAGTGCACTAGAGTGCAATTGGAAGCAGCACGCAGGAGTACATAGTGTCAGGAAGTCAACTAGCCAGCCTGCTATAGTCAGTGATACAGGGCGTAAAGGAGGAACATGAGTTAACAGCCAGCAAAGTGATGAAAGCAGTGAGTCATTTGTGGCCTGTCAGCCAATAAAATGAGCCAGTCAGTCAGGAAGTTTGTCAGTCGATTGTAGACTTATACAGTATCCAAGAGGAGGAGAGTGCAGCATCAGACTAGTCATCAGGCTGCTCAGAAGGTGTGAAGAGGAAAACAGAGAGGCATAACTATCAACATTGGGATTTAAAAATAAGGAAAATATTTGGGTGCCCCGACCTGGCCCACCACCCTCACCACTGTCTGCACACCACTTTCATTTAGACAAGGATACACACAGTCAATCCTAAAATCACCACTAAGTAGCAAATTGCTTTAAAATGTCAAAGCATGTACTCCAGGATCCTTGGTGAAAGTCCAGTGTTTGACCCATTCACCCACTATTATGTGCTCTCTATGCAGACTTTGATGCTTTTTGTCCACTTGCAATGATGGTCCTGGAACAATATCAATTATGATGTTGTAAGATCAACACCAACAAGCTGATATCAGATAAATCTCAAATCAGTAGTTATGCCTTCCTTCATTTTTTTTCAGAAAGGTTAAAAATATGAGCAAACAAGAAAGGCAAGGAACAAATGATCAATAGACAAAGGATAAAAGAGAAAAGAGAAAGAGAGTTAGATTGTAAAGAACACAAATTACAGAGAGACTCAGTCGGCTAAAGTAAATCTCCCAAACCCATAAAGAGTTATGCGTTGTGATCTGTTCCACCGATCGTTGTGTGCTTTGAGATAATTGCTTCCATTTTGTTGCACAGAGACTATTACAGTATATGATAGCCGGACTACCATCTGTAACAGTGGGCTTTACACTGCAGCAGTAGTGCTGTATCAGCAGCAAGGCTACTGTAGAAACAGTAGGTATAGGTTTAGTGAACAGTGTGAGTGGGTTGTGTGTTGGCCGAGGGCTATTGTAGTTGTTATGGTGTCCTTGAGTAGAATTGTTTGCAAGGGGCCCTGCTCACAACAATGAACCAGCAATGAACATTTTGATCTTTTCATGGGATTTGTTGACAATGAGAAAACTAGAGAATATCATCAGACTTGTCCTTTAAGCAGCTATTTATCGATACAAAACAAAATCTGGCAATAGCAAAGTCACATCATCACATATATTCCATCAGATATTTTTGGTTTTTATTTGTTGCTATTTGCATAATGATGCTGATCAACTGGAGGTCACATTTTGTTCACTTCCATACTGATTACTCGTGTCACAGCAGCATATAGATTGCTGTGTGCAGTGGTGCATGTACACTGTCAGTAATACTTGTAATGATAAGAATTGTAATTGTAAAAATAGCAGTAGCAGTTTCAGTGCTATGCATGCTGTGCAGTCAATTATACCACTATTGGATTGAAATCAATGCAATGGTGCACTTAATATTGGAAGATATTTAACAGACTGTTTAAGAAGGCCAGCTCTGTCCTGGGATGCCCCTTCAACTGACTGGAGGTGGTGGGAGAAAGGAGAATGATGGCTAAGCTATCATCTCTGATGGAGAACATGTCCTTTCACTACGCAGGACCCTCTGACAGCACCGGGCAGTTCCTTCAGTGACAGGCTGCTTCCTCCAGGCAGGTCCTTCCTTCCTGCTGCTGTCAGACTTTACACTCCACATTGCTCCCAGTAGACCCCACACAACAAAAATGATAAATTCACTCGTGTAGGATCAATGTATGCTAAAATGCAATATCAATCCTCCCTATGCGCACTGATATGAATGCAACCATTGTCTTGTTTTACTTATTATATTGTTGACTATGTATAATATCTATGTATAATCTCTTGTTTTTGCATGTTTTGCCTGATGCTTCTTACTATTACTGCACCCCCTTTGCTGCTGCAACACTGCAGATTTCCATCTAACACTGAAACAAGGTTCAGTAACAGTGTATGTAATAGTGTGTATGAATGCTGGTACTGATTCCTATAGTTCTTTAATTTCACAGAGGAAGCTTCATAAAGAAATAGGACAGGAAAAAAAACTGGAGAAAGATAGAGGGGTTACCATGAAACATAGGCATCAAATGAATTAAGTTGGTGTTATGTATGGTAAAAATGTTCTTAATTGCTTAAATTATTTCCGAAGTTGTGTCTCACATAATAGTATAATACATTTCCATTTGTGTTGAGTTCCTTTCATGTGTCTCCAGTGGTCAGTCTGTGGATGGACACACAGCTGTGAGCTACTCTAAGCTTCATGAGGCCAGGTCATAGCAGTGGTAGGGAGGGATGGAGAGATAAAGAGAGAGGAAGAAAGAGAAAGAGATACTCTTGTGGTTTGTTATGGGAACAATAAAGCTGCAGGGCAGCAGGCATTCAGGCCCACCACAAACTCCCTAAAGGAGGAAAGGAGAGGAGAGGACAGAGTGGAAAGAAAGAGTGGGGAGAGATAAAAGAAAATGAGCCAGATATCCTGAAAAAAAGTATTCAAATCTTTTACTCTACTTAAATAAAAGTAGCAGTACCATAATGTAAAACTACTCCATTACAAGTTAAAGCTTTGAGCCATTATTAACTGTTTCATATACAATACATATGATAAATTGCATCAAATTTTTTATATGTTAAGTCTTAGTCTGCAAAGTAGTAACTAGCAATTAAACAAATGTAGTAGAGTAAAAAAACACAATGTCTGAAATGTAGTACAGTGGAAGTATGAAATACAAATATGTCCAAGTTAGCAGTTGCATTTTCACACAGCTGTCAGCTGTGGCTAAAAGAACACCAATGAGAGCAGTGAGAACTTCGAAGCACTGTAAAGCTGAGGGCCACTGCTGAGCTGCATGATAATCCTCTGGGTTTGTCACGACGAGGGACTCCTTTCACTTTAAAGAGTCATTTGATCTATTTTGGCTCAGTGGTGATATTTAATATCATAAACATATTATTAATTTTTGACAGACAATTGATAAGACACTGAATAATAAGTCCACACTGGACTTTACACTCCATCCTATCCACAGTAAACTGGGTTTTGCCTTTAAGCCAAAAGCTTTGTTGACTCACTTTAATCACACTTACCCATCTTTAAACAAGCAACCAAGATGCTGATCTGTCACAGATTCTAATCTAGATGGCTTTAACTAGCTCAGGCCTCTTTCCATTCCCATTGTCCCAAGTTAAAACAGAGAAGTTGTAATGAAACCTTTCACTCTCTGTGCACTTTTCAAGCTTAGAAAGAGCGGGTGTCCCACTCGCTCACAATAGAAAGCGTGTCAGCTGGGGCTATCTTTACGCCCGAGCTCTTTTCTGACTTAAATTGCATTGGATTTTTTTGTTCCACGACAGAGAGTATATCAAGCGCGCCTTTGTGGCCCTGCTGTGGCCTATAATGAATGCATGGCTAAAATACCTAAGTATGGTTCGTTAAGGGAGAGGATGGAGGGAGTGGGGTAAGAGGTGGAGAAGGGTGGGGGGGGCATTAGAGCGTGCTCAGAGTGAGCCACCTCCATAAGTAGCGAGGAGAGCGATAAAGAACGGTGAAGACAGAGGGCAGGTCTGCTGCGGTTTGGCAGCCACTGCATATGGATCATGACATCATTCCCTGACAAAACGAGATGATGCCTTCTCCACTTTAATATGGTTCAGTCTAAAAAAAAAAATCTCAAAAGAGTTCTTTTAAAAACCTGCACTTTTTAAATTGTTTCATTTAACTTCTGTGGTGCCCTTCATTCTCTTAATCCGATCTCCTTTCACTTGAGAAGCTGACGCTTTTCCCATCATTTCCCTCTGTCCGAGCTGTCTCTCTTTATCTCCTTTTGTTCTACTTTGCCAAGAAGTTAAGTGACAGCCCTGTGCGCAGGAGTTCGTGGTTGGCATTTTTTATATCCATATGTTAGTTTATGACCAGATAATTACTGATATTGGCTGTCCTAAGCATCTGACACCACTTCCATTTAATTTCTGAAGCTATATCTCAGCATTTGCTTACTCATAAAATCACATACAGCAACATTTGTTGATGAGATCTTGTGCTTGTTGCCATTTTTTTTTTTTTTTGAAATCTCATTGTAGTTATAATTAAAGTGTTAGTGTGGCGAGGAGAGGTCCAAGGGGCAGTTGAAGTTGGCTAGACAACTCATACACATGTACGGTGAGGAGGTCTATTTGGTGAAGTGTTCCATCTTGCAGACTCTCTGGATATATATTTGATAAAATTACTGAATAAAGTGGTTCATTAAGGACACTTACAGAATCACCCTTCTTACATTAAGATGAAAAATCTCATTTCTGCAAAGTTTAAGAAACGACAAAGTCCCCAGGAGTCCAGTAAGGCTATATTAATGGAGGATACAGACCCTCGTCCTTTTTAAAAAGCTAAATATGGGTTTAAAAAAAAAAAAAAAAAAAAAAAAAATCAGCCAAAGCCTGTTTGTCGTGTTGTGGTTTACAAAAAAGGCAGGGAGTGGAAAGAGTGTGAGGGAGGAGAGGATATCATTAAATATATCATCTAAATAGGTATTGATTGTCTTAAGGGTGTTGCAGTTAGATTAAAAGGTTAAGGAATAAAACCGCTTTGAGGATTAAATCATTGTGAGGTAAAATCAAGAGTGGCGGAAGATAAACACCACAATAGTCACAAAGTATGAGCGCTGCAGACATGCTTAATGATGTCCTACAGAGACATTAAAGATCCCATCAAGATACATTTAAGGACCATAACCAAAACTGGCCATGGGATTTTAAACAAATCCACTGCAAAGAGAGGCTTGCATCAAATATCTGCACAAGGTCAAGCAGGTGCTGGTCTGTGTCAAATGTCACTTACTACATATTCTGAAATGCAGTGTGGACAAAGCTTTAAAGACACCATCATCACAGGCCACATTTACCCGGAGAGGGCTGATATAGAAAAAGTTCACCGCCATACGGTATGGTAGCTACAGTGCGACACCTGAGTCGAGCAGCTGCACAAGGTCAGGAAGTGTTTTTATCCGACAGACGTGTTTTATCTTCAGGGAGAGTAAGGGAGCGAGGAAGTGGCTGAACAGAGGATAAAGGGTCCTGTTACGCTCCTGTCTCCTTCTCTGATCAACCAATCAGGCGTGGGAATAGTGCTGAGTCAGCTGCTGGGCACTGCTCACGTCCGAATGCAGGGGGAGGAGGGGTTGGTGGTGGAAGAGGAGCCAGCCAGCCTGTGTCTGCAGTGGACTGCAGCAGCATTAGCACAGCTAACCCCATGACAAGGGCCCTTGCTGCGGAGAGGGGGCCGAATCACCAGCCTCATCTCTCCTAATGGACTTTTTATTTTATACCACTTCTGCAACGCCCATCACAATCCCATAGATATTAAGATCCACCCTAAATGTGCATGCTCAGTTGGATATATACATCCCACTTTTCCCTCTGCCTCTAGTCTGTGGGTAATTAGCAGGAATAAATACAGCCAGCCACAGAAGATAAAGTTTACAGCCTGACCACAGGTCAACTTGTTTCATTACTATAGTGTGCCTTGCATTAAGCTAATTGCCAACTGGCAAACATCTTCATCAGACATTAACAGAGGCCTTCATTAGGATGGTTTGTCTAAATCTGCTTCATTTAAATGCTGCATTACAGAAGATTATTGCAGCTTTAAGTGGATTTTAATGGTTATTTTGAAACAGCTGGCTCACAACTGTCAGGGGTTCCTCTTGTCATGAGTCAGTCGCAGCACAATGACGTGACAGGAAGGGATTCTCTCAGAGGTTTCCGAGCCTCGCCCTCCCACAGCGCAGCACTGGATGGAGAGCCGTGGTCTGACAGTCATTCAGTCACAGAGAGCCACTTGCCCTGATAAGGAGAGAGAGAGCTGAGAGGAACACCAGACAGTCAGAGACTGAGACACAGAGCATGTGACATGGTCAGTGAGTGAAGAGGCTGAGTGAGTGATGGGAGTGGTGGTGGTGCAGGTTGTATTAGTGCAGCCCCAGTGTCAGGTCATACATCTGAAATGAAAATATCACGGTGAGCAAGAGTGACAGAGTCTGCTGCGGGACTGGTTTCAAAGTGTCACTCCTCCTGCGGGGCCCGTACATAGTGTTGGGCTGGCAGCTGCTCTGTAACACCACCTGTACTGTGTAAGTGTCCCCGGGGACGCCTCACACCCCCGCTGACCTTCCCACTATGACTCCCTGACTGTCTTTACCACTACGTCTCTCCCTCCCTCTCTGTCCCCATCCAGCTGTCCCTAACCCTCAATCCTTCTCACCCCCTCCTCCCCCCTGTCTCCAATATAAGGGCAGGAATGCAGTGGACAGCACAGTCCCAGAATAGACAAGTAGCCAGCCTATCTCCAACCATGCAGTCAGCCTGATAGAGGGCACCTACAGTAGCAGCCACACTCATCCAAGTGCACACATATGCAGCACCCCGACCCACATACAGTCCAATTCCCTGAGCTCTCGCAGTGCTTAACTTATGAATGCATACCACCTTTACTTATTGTAGTTTTGGTGTTGAAAGAGCTGCCTTACAATTTAGTGTTGAAAGAGCACTCATTGATGAAGCTTTCAGGAGACATCTGAGTGAGGTTAATGATAAACTATGTGTGTAATGATTCTGTTTGATGTTGGATCTGAGTGGAGGTTCACAAGGTGAAGTAGGGTTACCTCTTTGATGAGAGTGTGGGCTACAGATTGCCAGAATAAAGCACTACAGCGTAGCAAAGGGATTCTCTCCATAATCTACTGAAAATCCTGCTATGAAAAGGATTTAATGTGTAGCACTTTCTCCTCTGAAGCTGATATTCGCACTTGAACACACACAGAAGCTTGACGAACAATACACAGAACATACACACTTGCTCACACACTCGCTCTTACTGTCAGTCTTCTGTGGACATTCATTGTCCACAGAAATGTTATGTACAAATTATCACCTTGGAGATCAAAAATAGACATGAACATCCATACAGGTTATATATTTGACAGCACTGAATACACACAAATGCACATGAACTCCACGCGCACACACGTACACACACACTGCAGTGCTGCATGTTGCAGAGGTAAAACAACAGTGGCTCTGGGACAGGTAGAAAATTCAGGCCATGCAAACTCATCCTCTTCTCTGTGTGCTACTTCCCGCTTTCTTCCTCCCACTGTTCTCCCCACTCTCTTCAGCCTCCTTTCTTTCCTCTCAGTTTTTTTTTTCTTCTCAGTCAAGGATGCATTCCCCTCATCAATTTGCCGGTCTCTTGGGTGACAAGTTTATTAAACACGAGTGACAGAGAGAGAGAGAGAGGGAGAGAGAGAGGGAGAGAGAAGAAAAGAAAAAATGAACAGGTCTTGTCTTACTCCTTCGCTTTGGACATGCGCTGACAGCTTTGATAGAGAATCATGTTAGATAAGTTATAGTTACACACAAAATACCATATTCTGGGATATTGACTGACAATGCTGTTTTATATACAGAATATATATATCCTGTACTCACACCCCATTCCTCTCTCGTGTCTATTTGAGACACAATTACTTAAAAATGGCTCATAAATACATAGTTTATTTTTTTCAAAAGGCTCAGTAATTTCCTAAAACATCTGGCCACTGCAGTTTTTGAAAGACATTAGCGAAACCGGAGGACATTTTGTCAACAGCTGTTTTCAGCATGACCGATACACGTGTGGAGTACTGCAGAGATATATTATATGTATATATGTAGTACGTGGATTGTGAAAATAAATTATAGTGTGTGTTCATCATAATGACACCCAGTGCAAAAGTTTGGCTCACTGATGTATTATTGATAGTTTTTGAACAACGATGGAGCTCTATGGCACAAAGGAAGAAAATGAGTGTATCAGGCTTTGGATGCACACACAACATTCATTTTCATGAGATCTGTTTACAATTAGAAATATGTAGAACATGAACCAGCCTTATCCTTTAAGCCAGCATTGGCTGATTTGGAAGGCACTTGGGGACAGCAGAAACAAGATTAATGCTGTATCATCCCAGGAAATGGAAGTAGTGAACATGCTAGCAAACAATTGCTTATTTACACATCCAGCAGACATCGGGCAACATTAATAATGCTTGTTTGCAGTCATGTTTCTGGCCACTTGGTGAATGTAAATCAATTATTCACTCTTCACTCTTTTAGCTCTGGTTCCCAAACTCCTGAAAAAAAATCTCTTAAATTACTAAATGCCCCACTGTGTTAACTTTGTGTGTCTGCTGTTTGGTACTGGGCAGGTGGTGTACAGTGACTTTATCAAAGTGTTTTCACTTCAAACAGCCTCCCGCTGTGACTGAAAACAACGCTGAAGATGAGAACGGTGAGACAGAATTAAAACTGTAAAGCGGTGGGCCATAAGGCCAAAACAATGAGCTGACAAATGTATTGTCTCTGTGGGTTTGTCACTACAGGTGACTCCTACTACATCACACAAAGTCATTTGAGCCATTCAAATGTTGTATAAATAATATATATTCAAATGTCAGTTTTAAGCTTTTAAAAACAAAATGTAGTCAAATGTAGGGGAAGATACCGTGTCAGATTGAATGTGCTAGAAGTGAATTATCAAATTCAATCAGTAGTGAAAGAAATATTCAGACAGAAAATATCAATAGCTTGGATTACAGGGGCAAGACTCTGCTTAAAATGTTTATTTCCTAATGATTAAAATATTAGTAAGACTAATTGAACCAGGAAATGAGTGAGTTGCTTCAAGGACAAGTAGAGCCGTGCAGCTAACAGCAACACTTAAGAATACATCATCTCTATGCCACCACAATCGGGCAGGCAGGAGGGCTGACAGGCCAAGAGATGTTAAATACAAGTGAAAACAGAAAGAGCACAGAGGTGAGAATAGCTAAAGCAGACAGGAAGTATGTGAACGTTGTATGTGTGTGTGAGAGAGAGATGTTTCATATAGCACTGGAGGTCAATGAGAGTTAATTTTCCTGTTGTCCTATCCGCTGGCTTCATTAGCAGTATTGGCAGTTAGGTGATGAATTCATTGTTTTCTCAAGTTTGTCTGCAACCATCGCTTATAAGCACTCCTCTCTTATCTCTCAGGACCCTGCTCCCTGTTTTTCGCATCTTTTATCACCCACATTGCCTGTTCTTTTTTCTCTGTCTTTCCTTCTCCGTCACAGACTCGCTTATATTCTTCCTCCTTCTTCTTTTCCTCCTCTTCCTTCCTAAATCCATCCTTTTTTTTTTGTATATTTTTGCTTCTTCTATGCAGGTAGCACTCTTTCAAGGGCAATGTCTTCTCCAATAATCAATGATTTTTTGCTTACTATGTGTTTGCATGTTTGTGTGTGTGGGTGTGTGTTTTTATGCGTGCATGTACGATGAATGCTTATTTGATGCTGCTCATGTGAGGACAACCTCTTGTCTTATCATTTCCTCCCTTTTGTTTTGTCTCTTTCAGGTCCCAGATTTGTCTGTTCACTTCTTCTTCCTCCCCCGTCTCCACTCTGTCACCTGCCCAACCAGACTTGGCCCTAAAATGCTTTGCTAAAGCTGGTAAAATGGAACCAAATCAACTGTTCAATGGATTTGGTCCCCTTCAACCAGCTGTAGCTGTGCATTGATCACTCCGAACACACACATGCAGAGGGACAAACAAATGGACAGAAAAGCAGTGAACAGAGTCAAGCACATTCAATTTAAAATTCAAACTTGAAGCTACATTAGCTTCTCCACAGAAACAATTGGACTGAGATACAGCACGCACCAGTCACTGCGTTTACCCAAAAGACACTGAAGTCATTTGATAAGTCTGAATAAAAGAAGCCAGGTAAGTAATTGTAGATGCTGTATCTTGATGGATTTGTATTTTAGTTGTGTATCATTATAATTGCAACTCCTTTAGAGAATGTTTTATTGTTCTTTGAAGATTATTCGAAATGTGTGTTTGGTCCATGAATTGCGTGTGTGTGTGTGTCTGTGCAAAGTGGTGGTATGGTTGAAAAGGTATTGAGTGTAAGAACAGATGTGTAAGAAATAAATGTGCGTAAGTTTGTGCACATCTATGTATATACATACATATGTATGTGCGTCTTTGGCTCATAAAGAACATGTCTGATCAATAAAGCCTCTTCCTGAAGTTAATATGATCTGCTGAGGTGGTCTTTGCTTTGAAGTGTGGCATTTCTTCTGTACGGGTTGTGACTGATGCAAAGGAGGGTAGTACACAAGTCCATTTTACCACATAACTTATACAAACGTATTTTTAGTTGAACAAAAGGATGTGCATGTTATAGTAAAAACAGCAAAGGATGCACATATTATTAAAAATCAGCAACAAATATTGACACGTAATAAATAAATTATAAAATACTGTAAAATACTGTCACGCAAAACAACCCTTGTCTTTTTTGAAAAGACTTTGTGCAAATTTTGATGGAGGAGTTTTAAGGGTGTATGGTGACTATTAGTGAGGACTAGGGATAGAGGAAGATGGAAGAAAGAGAGAAATGGGGAAATGAATTCAAAAAGGCTAAAAATGGAGATGAAGCTGAAATGTGAACATTCCCAAATCAAACGGTCTGTTCCTACACTGTAACACAGGGGTTAGACCCCACGTCCTCCCACTCCTCACATCCTACTCCCTTCCTTTTCTCACTCCTTCATCCTGCTCTCCTCCACTTCCTCCCCAGCCGCTGTATCGCTGTGCGTGGCTCTGGAGGTGTGACAGATGTTTTAATGTGGCTGCGATTCCTTATCACCACTCAGCTGAAAGCTCCATTTGCTTTGGTCCGCTGTGATAGATGGGAGGTCGAGGCTGAGCGGAGAGGAGACTCTATGCTAACAAATGGGAGAGGAGGCATTTCAGAGGCTGAGGGGGTGGAAGGAGGAGGGGGACACGATGAAGATGACACACTGCTGGAAATGGTAGATGTGGTCATTTTCTGTTTTTCATGTCCCACGTGTGATGAGCAAGTGAGTAATTATAGGGGGGGACGGGTGTGTATGCAATTACACTGGGATGAAACAGTGCTTGTCAAAACTGGGAGTGCTGCTGCAGAAATGGAGAAATCAAGCAGAACATACACGTTACAATAAACTTGCAAATAAACAAACAAACAAACAGCGATTTTGATTAAACCTCGGTGTGTTTACAACGCGTTAAATCTGTGGGATTATTAAAAAGCAGTGGCATTACATCTTCTCAGTGTTTCAAAGCAAATGAAGTGAAAGAAAAACAAGAAAAGAGCCCAAGTGATCCATCAAGGCATCATACCTCAACCTGTGACCCATGGCTGCATTACAGAAACACAATGTAATTTCTCCACGCTGAGAAACCCACCTTCTCTAAAATGCTGGAAAAATCTTTTATACAAGGCTAGATGATTTCTGTACAAAATATAACACACAGTATGATATGAACAAGAATATGGTTTGAGAACTGGTGGAACACCTTCACTGATAATGATGGCATTTAGGGAGAAATCATCTGCAATAAAAAATAATGAATACATAGTGGGAGTATTTATTGATCTAATCTATGCATTTAATATATTGACCAAGGCTTACTAGTTCCAAAATGAGAAAGAAGTGGCTTGAGAAGGGTTGCCCACTCCTGGTTAAGTCACTACCTGGAAAACAGGTATGTTCAAATAATTAATATTAATTAATAATTATTGAAGCAGTTCTTGTTGAACTGAATTCTTAAACTGACTGAGGCTCAGAATGAGAGATGACCCAGCCACTGTGGAGTACACCGGCCCATCATGACATATGATAACACTGCCCTTTACTGTACATCGATTTATTTATCAGCCCGCTGACATTGCAGAGCAGGGAGCAATGTGCCAAGTCACATAAAACAATGACAGACATTTTAATATAGAAATTGAAATGGAGGTTAGAAGGATCAAAAAGGAGGTGGTACTTTTGCAAGTGCTATGTGGGTACATATATCTGTGACCATACAGAAGTCCTGTGTGCGTGTGTGTGTGTGTGTACCATGTATTCCTTATGCTGTGGAGACTCACTTTCCTTGGGACAAAATGCAGGTCTCTATGATTAAAATTTAGGATGAAGACTTGGGTTAAGGTTAGGGTAAGGATTAGGCAAGTAGTGGTTTTGGTTACTGTTAGGGTAACTCTCTCCAGGATATGAACTTAAGTCTATGTAATGTCCCCATAAATTATGTATACACAATTGTGTGTATGTGCATGTGTGTGTGTGTGTGTGTGTGTGTGTGTGTGTGTGTGTGTGTGTGTGTGTGTGCGCATACTGGTGCCAGGCCTTATCATTCACACTGTATTAATGTATTGACACTGTATTGATTCATCATCACTGGCTGACATGGCTCTAAAGAATGGAGCGTTCCTTTTCTTGACTTTCAGCTTTTGACTCGTCTCCTTCTCTCCCGTTGACTCCCTCTCTCCTCTTTTACTGTCTCCTGACTTTGAGCTTTTTATCTTTCATCGTCTCCTCTTTCCTTTATCATACTTCACTCCCACTTTCACCCATTCAGTGCCAATCCTTTTCTGTCTGCGCTCCCCAATTCTAGTCCGAGGCAAAAAACACTAAACTATGTTATACTGAAAGTTTATCAGTGACTCATGGTTGCATCTTGAAAAACATAACATACCAGAATACTGGAAAACCTAGACTAAAAACACCCCTACCCCAGAGTAGGACTTAAACAGGCTTAAGCAAGGTTCTGAAAAAATCAGGAGACAGAAAACAGGATATGAGGATGGACAAATAATACAATACGAAGCACAAATATGATGCTTAAATCTCATAATTGTATAGCAGTGTAGTTCCTTGACAACGAAAAACAAGAATAACAAGAAATATTTGGAAATGAAGAAATACTTAATGTTGATTGTATTAATGTAGGCTTTAGTTTCATCTAGACATTTTCTACTAGAAAACACATTTTATTAGAACTCTGACAGCTCTTTACAGAACAATAATCCAATAAATCAGTGGAATCCCAAAGGTTTTTGGTGAAAGTGAAAGAAACTACTGTGGCCTCACAAAAGCCTTAGAATCAACAAATAAAACAGTTTGAGTGAAGCAACACACATTTACTCAAATGAACTTTTACCCAAGTTTTGTTCAAAGCATGGCACTAAACTTTCTGGGCTCTATTTTCGTCCCCGCCGCTGGCGGGGCGCAGGGTGTGCAGCCCGCGTAGTGGTATTTTCGTGCAGCGCACTTGGTATTTTGGTAAACCGAGGCGCACAGAGGTACGCCAGGATGGGTGTTGCAGCACAGTAAGGGGAGGTGTTGGCAGGATCAGCCGGTGGATTTGGATCTTCGGTCCACGCCAGCGGCGTAAAAGTGTGCTGAAAGCTTGCCATCCTAGTCAAGACCTGGTCGACTCTGTACGCCAGCAGAGCTGGGCAAGTCGTGCGAAGTCGTGCGCCCACGTCACGAATACCTCACAGGCAGGTTTCCACAGTGTCTGGCATTTCACTGTGATCAATAATTAGCAACAGCCACAATTCAATGCAGCTATCTGAGTCAGCACATGCAGTCAGACCTAAATTTATAAATTTTGATCAGTATCTCCTGACCACATCGCAACGCGTTCGGCATGCGTAATGGTCACTCAACCTGACGGAATGTACACAGGTACATAGATAGGACCACTGCAAGCCTGGACCTCCCGGACCAGAACGTCAGGCTGGGAGAAGTTTGGGTGTCAGACAGTTTCCTGCGCGGGCTCAGTCATCCTTGAAACTTGCCATGCGCCTCGCCAGCAGCGTTTTTAAAAATGAGGCGAGGAGCTGGTGTGATTGGTGAAGACTGGACTCGGCTGTGTCAAACCCACTCCACGCCTTCTACCCTCTCTCCTTCCGAGTTGCGCCACTGGGTGGGACTGAGATGAGAAGGGGGAGTAGTTGCGCCTGCAGCGTAGTGCACGAAAATACCAAAGCCTGCGCCGCCACGCCCCATCGGCGAAGTGGACCTGACTTTGCGCCACGCCTCCACCGCGCCGGCGGCGGAAATGAAAATAGAGCCCCTTGACTTTACAGAGGTCAGTGCTCAACATCAGAGATTGTGAGTAGATAGTAATCGTAGGCTACTACTCAGTGAACCCTTTACAGCTTCTTTGCCCCTGGTCCAGGAACTGGACTTGAACTGGGACGAATGCTTATCTCCTGAAATGATGCAATTGTAATACTTGGGTGCCCACAGGGGCAGGGCTTGCAGACAGGCAAGCCAAGCAGTTGCTTGGAGCCCCCGGCCACTAGGGGCCAAGGGCTCCAACAGCGACAACGATTTTTAATAGTCCTGGGCTTTCAGGGACCTCTGTTGGTCCCTGGGCCTCACTTTGAGAACCACTAATCTATTTTTTCAGTATTCATCACAAATGTCCCAGAAATTGTGCATTTATGTGTGCAAAAACAAAATTTTTACAGTGTGCACGGGTGGGGTGGAGGCCCCAGGGATTTCGTGCTTGGAGACTCTAGCAACGCCACTGGGTGCCCATTTGATATGTATAGCGATTGTACAAATGAAATAATGATTTAGCGATGCCGGCTCTTTACAGAGGATGGGGAAAAGCCGAATCATACACTTCTCGGGATTTTATATCATGAATCATGTTTCCAAAAACAATGCACATCACAAGTCAATCTGTATTTCTGCATTTGATTTCAGCATCATTGGTATACTGCTTTTAAAATAATAATAATAATAATAATAATAATAATAATAATAATAATAATAATAATAATAATAATAATAATAAAATACTTATTGAAATAAGGTGTTAAATTTAGCTGTTCCTGCTTATCAAGCCAGTGCCATAAGAACATAATGCATAAGATAAGAAATTAGAAATTAGAAAGCCAAAATGAACAGAGCTGCTCAAAACTATACACAGCACAAATGTGAGACTTTAAATGAACATTCTTCACATATGAAACTGAACTTGAAAACTGTCCTTTCAAAATCCTGAACATGACTGCTGTCGGTGGTAAATAAAATGTACAACAGAACGATTCATTAAAAAATGATACTTTTTGGAGTCGCTGTTCCTGCTCATCAAGTTAGTGCTATAAGAATAATAAACATATAAAGTCCAGTCTTTAACCATGATTCATAACTGGTTTTATTACAACACACACACACACACACACACACACACACACACACACTGCCTATGTACTCTCACATGCAATGTTTCCACATCATATATTTTTAAATCTACTGGAAATTTGGGGTTTGAGTTGTGATCCTTTTAGGCTGCTGTTGCTGGTCAATGTGGAGTGCTTAACTTGCACAGGAGCAGATTGAAATGTGAAGTCAGCTCGATTCCAAAGAGCATAGAAAATATATGCCTGTGAGTATGAGCACACATGTTTTATCTGAAGTAGAGGTGTCAGTTTTGGTTAATTTTGCTTCCAATAACTGATAGCCATTAATGGATAATTAACTAGCTAACTAAATTTAAAAAAAAAAAAAAAAAAAAAAACCTTTACACCTGTTCCTGAGAAGTGTTTTTCCCCTTAGGACCTCTTTTCCTCTGAGTCACTTGATAAATACAGGCCCAAAGTCTTTTTTCCCTTACATCCATTTTTTTCTAAATATATACCAATATAATATGACCAATAATAATGTAAACTTTTATATGTATTTACTGCATATTGTCACCTCTTTACCTTTAGACCTTGTTGGATGATCTCCGTGGTAGGAAGCCTCCTCAGTGGGCAGAGTTCAGGAAGTTATATGGCATGTACACAATGTCTTATCATCACTGCAAGTAAAAAGCTCATCCGAACAGGAAGGACTTCCTTGGCTATGCTCTGATGGAGCATCTGTCTAACTTGTTTATCAGCCTTATTTCCCTGTTTCTCAGGGGGGAAGAAGAGCAGATTCCGCTAAGGGAAATTAATGGAAAAGGAACTTTTTACCATGAATTCCGTTCCCCCGTAAATGAAAAATGACAGTAATATGCTTTCATTCAATAATAGAAGAGAATTCAGTGAAGTAGTTTGGTGTGATGTACTGGAAGAAGCATCAGGCCAAACGTGTGTTCAGTGTCTATATGTTTGTATGTTTATGGGAGTAATTGTCTTCACAGAACCTTTGGAGCTAAATAACACTTGTATGAGCTAAACACACACTGTACCAAATTACTGACTGCTCAAGAATAGCAGAGAAATCCTTGCATGAGCCAACAGATGCCATGCATTATGTTGTAGGACAAGATGTGTGACCAACATCTGAATTCCATCTGCATTTTAATGAAGTGCATCTAATAGTATTTACACTTGAGCAACATCTTAATTTGCAGCAGCACCCCGCAGCACACAGATACACTGAAACTATGCACTTATCCGCTTTTTTAGTGTAGTATGAGCTCACAAGCTCACACTGATGCCACCACAGAGAAGTATTTTATTTTTTATTTTTTATTTATTTATTATAACATGGCTTTATTGGATATTGACAGGTTAAGAGACAGGAAATGGTGAGAGGGTATGACATGTCACAAAGATAATCACTTTTTTTTTTGCCTTTTTCGGAAATGTTGTTTTCTTGATATTTGCATTTCAGCATTTTGTTTAAACCCTGCACTGTATATAGTCTTTTTCACCATCACAAGCTCCCATTTAGCTAGCCAAAAAACCTTCTGACTGCTCCTTTACTGCACAACAGAGAAAGGATGACACCTGTGAGGGAATCTGTGTGGCACAGCAGAGGAGAGGGTGATAATCACTGACATGTGAGGGAGGACAGACACGTTATAGAGAGGAGCGGCATATCTTAGGAGCGAGTGTATGGACAAAATCTAAGCTGTGGCTTTAATTTAGGGGCGGATGTGGCTCAGGAGATAGAGCGGTCGTCCACCAGTCAGGAGGTCAGTGGTTCGATCCCTGGCCTCGGCAGTCCACATGCTGAAGTATCCTTGGACAAGATACCGAATCCCAAAAACAGCCCCCGATGCTGTGCCATCGGTGTGTGAATTCATATGTATGTCACTTTGGATAAAAGCATCAGCCAAATGCTGTAATTGTAAGCCAAGTAAGTTCAAATCCATTGTGATTCTTGCTCATGTGAACTCATAGTAACCTTTTAGTGGAGTGAAAAATCTCTGAGCTGCATCAGACACTGGGATGAGCAAACACCAAGAGCAGGTTTGATTGTTCTTTTTTACCTTTTGTCTCCTGCGATGTTTCTGCTCATGAACTGGAGAATCATATTATTGGATCACCTTTCTGAACTGCTGACACACTCTTGGCTTCTATTGATAAAGACTGTCCCCTTTAGAATCTCTCAGCTGCAAACCAATAATCTTTGTTTTTTCTCATTACTCGACTAAGAAAGTTAACCCCTCTCTGCTCTCCCTGTGTAAAGAACGTAGAACCGTCTAGGGTTAGGGCTGTCTGTTTAACCCCTCTGTTAGACATCAACTTTCCTCCCAGCCTGGACTCTTGTCTATCGTCAGTACACACTCTTCCCCATTC
Organism: Chaetodon auriga; assembly: GCF_051107435.1. Lineage (NCBI taxonomy): Eukaryota > Metazoa > Chordata > Actinopteri > Chaetodontiformes > Chaetodontidae > Chaetodon > Chaetodon auriga. Next base: position 26,181,945 of record NC_135083.1, read on the forward strand.
CCCAAACACACACGCTCTCACACACAAAAACAAAACTTTCACTCACATTGGTGATTTCTTTTTTGGACATTTGGACAATCAGCACTTGTCTAAGAGACTCTGTTGTTTATATTCTGCTCAAAACTACATCTGACCTGGAAATCATGTTGATGCATAGCAAATTGTTTGCAAAGCAGATTATCTTTTTTCACTTTATCTTTTGTTGCCCTGTCTCATCTACTGCAACTAGTTTGCAACAGCAGCTACATTTTGAGAGAAACATAATGACGGCCGAATTATGTTTTCTCCTTATTAAGGTTTGGGAAGGATCAGGGTCTTTTCTAAATCAGAAAAAGTCAGCAATTAGTTGAGACATAAGATTTATGATCAACATTTAACTGAAATTATGATCTTTCCGTAACCTTAACAAAAGTGCTTCTGTTTCCTAAACCTAAACATAGACAGGAGGCTGGCTGCGAGCTCTGGATTCAGGTGTCACAGTCCTGCACTTTGTGTGCCCACTATCCACCCTGTAATGACCCGCAAGTCAATCACTTTGTGTAAATATTGCGTTACATTCACTCAAACAAATGTTTCACCGATTATGTTGCAACCATGATGTAATTATGAATGCAAATTAGTTGTATACAAATGTAATTTGTTTGAAATGTGTTGCTGGCATCAAATTCAGAATAAGCATATATTTAAAAAAAATCTGTGATGTTGTATTGTTTTCAAGTATATGTCAAGTAGGATTACAATATTCTGTTTTATTTATCTTTTACACAATGTTCCAACTTTTTGGGAATCTGTATGTTGTATGCTGTAGTTGAGGACTGAGATGTTCACGAGTAAGAAACTCGTGACGTAAAAGTGAAACTGCATGGGAAAAAATGCAGCTGTCTCCGTGGCGGCATTTTCTGCTTGTTGTCAGAATTGTTGTGCAGTGAAAACCTCACTGCATAAGACTACTGAAGATTCACTGCAGTCCATGCAGTCACCAGTACAGTGTGTTCGTGAATAATAAGGCAGCTGAGACAAGACCGACAGACAAGACAAGAAAACCAGCTCTTTGTGCATCCTCCCTCCCTTCCCTCCATCTTTTCCCACTTCTTTCCTAACCCTGAACACATTGCCCTCCTTTCTCTGACCTGCCTCCTTCCGTCCTGTGTCTGTTCCTGCTACACAAGGGCTTTCAGGAAAAATATATTGATCTCTGCCTCTCTCTCCTCTATGCTCTCTTGCCCATTGCAGCCCGCCCCCCACCCCCCCAACACAGACACATACACACACACACACACACACACACACACACACACACACACACACACATACATTTGTCTCTCTTCATACCTCTTCAGAGATCAAAAAAAGCAAGCAGCAACACTTCATCCAGTGTGTCATAAATGAAGGGCTGGTAGATATTCAATCGACTGATAAACTGACATCCTGCATCAGCCAAAGTGAAAGTCAATGGAAGATCAGCCGCGAGGTCTCCCACACAGACTGCTACACAAACACACACACACACACACACACACACACACACGCACACACACATTCACAAATACAGGGGCACACTACCATGACTAGAGAGGACAAATATGTTGATTAGTGGAAGTAATTACTCCAACAAAGTCTGTTGACCCCATACAGTGCCGTTTTTAACAACTGCATCAATTTTCATTGTACAGAAAATGTATCCTTTAAAGTAATATTGTTGTAGTCCAATTGACTATATATTACTCAATGTAAAATCCCTCCAGTGTCATGGTTCTGTCAGTTTTGTCATATCCTGTTTTATGTTGAAAAGTGTCACATTTTGCTTTACTACCTGTGTTTTCCTGCCTTTGTAATTGTCTGATTGTTTTCACCTGTGTCTCATTTGTTCTCCCTGTCCAGTAAATTTAACACTTTTGGCGCAGGTGCAAGTTCTGGCGCATAATGTGACGTCGGCTATACGTAAAACTCTGTCTTTCTCCATTTTTCTCAGTTTACATGCAAACGTGCAACCGAGGTTTTCCAATATCTCCACTCTGGCCAGAGTTTTTAGAATGCATCGTTTTCAGAGGCGAATTCTCTGTTTGCATATAAACCAAGGGCACAAATGAAGGGAAATGTCTCCGTTTTTCAAAATAACCGTGTACGTGTAAACGGGGCTCCAGTCTATGTGTTTCCCTTCAGTCTTTGCCAGTTCGTCTTCATACCTTTTGTGTCAAGCGTTTTTGTCAGTGTGAGTGTTTCCCCAGACATTCCCTCGCAATACTTTTCCATAACCTTGCAATGCTTTTAGATCCATAGAGGAACGTCATTCTTACACAGAACCATATATCATATTTACTATGATATTATATTATTATGCAGTGGTATGAGCGGGCACATCCGTTGCTGTGGCTGTATCATTGCAACTAATGTTGAGATGACTACAAGAGGGTAAGAAGCTGACCACCTGTATTGCAAAACCTATTATTAAGGAACTCAAGAAAAAAATCCTTAGTGTAGTCACGTTTTTTGGTTGCCACCAGTTTGTCATTCAGGCTAATAGCTCCACTTTACTGGCCACTAGGATTATTTTATTTGAGGGTGGGATTTTGATGCAATTTGTGTCTTATTGGGGACTGAAAAATACAATTGTTTGACCTTTTTTTAACCACACCAGTTCAAATGACAGACCGTTTTATTTATAATAACATAGTATACACAGTAAAATTAGATTACAAAACCTTTCCTAATGAGGTAGATTCAATTTCCCTCATTGGCCTTGAGGGAAAAGTTACCAATGTAGGGTGGGACCATTTCTAACATTTCTTTCTCCAGTAGCCTCCTGTGTCAGTCTTCACTCCTACTGAAGAGGCTGGACGGGAAATAACTCTTAAGGGATGATAACAGGGGAGGTTCCTTCTCTATACATCAGCAAAAATGCATCTCTCTCCTCCTCTCTCGTCTTCACTCCTCTCCTCTTCAGGGGTGGATCGTGTTGATCTGAGGAGTCTAGTCTATCTCACCAAGCTAGCTTATTATCTCCCTCAGCGCTCTCTTATCTGAATGGATGTGATGTCAGCCTCCTATCTTTCTCTGTCTGTCTCTAGGCCAGCTGTGTGTGTGTGTGTGTGTGTGTGTGTGTGTGTGTGTGTGTGTGGGCAAGTTCTGACTTACCTGTGTCTCACCTGTCTGCTTGTTGTTTATCTAATTTTCGGACTGTTTCTCTGTCTTGTCTTTCCTTGCTTTGTGTCTTTTTTTCTTCCAATCTGTCCATCACTTTATCCATCTGTCTCATGCAGTCTGCTCATTCACTGACAAGAACACCTTTCATTATCTGTCAGGTGCTAAAAAAAAACAGCTAAAATGAAAGGTACTTCATATTTATTGTACCATATAAATTCTCAATAAGGACATATATTTCAGTCTGTGACAGAGGAGGAGGAAATCATGTTTGATAGGATGTTTCTTGAATTTCTTGTCATGCTTCCAATGAGCCCATGCTCACACCATTCTTAATTATTTCAGTTAATGTGTTTTTACTTACCAGTTACTTTCATTAACCTCAATTAGCCTAAGAAGGTGGCAAAGAACCACTGCTGGCACTTATTCCTCACAACATGGAAGTGTTTCCTACATTTTTTTTTTTTTGTGTGTGTGTGTGTGTGTGTGTGTGTGTGTGTGTGTGTGTGTGAATGTGCATGATTATGTGTGCGTACTTGTTTTTCTATATTTGTGGGGCAGTAATGGAATGATAATTGGAGCGTGGAAAAATTCATCAGTTATTGTATACGGTCAAAAAAAATGTGTTAACATGGATGTGACACTGTTCATGCACGAGCATACATTTACAACGAGAGAATGTACACACAGAGACTCACACTGAGTGCCACATTGTCATTGTCTCATTCAGTAGGGGTGTAGTGGGACAAATGAATGATTAGAGGCTGGCTTGTTTGTGTGTCTGGTAATTAGCTCCCAAGTTAAAATGATAATTTCTCCAATCACAGTTAAACCATATTTAATTTATTGTCCTAATGATGAAAACTGCCACACATGACAGTTTTATACAAAAAAGGTTTTAAAGATGTATGTATAATTCTATGAAAACAAAACACAAAATACAAGTCAAAGGTCCAGTGATTTAGTGGAATCTAGCAGTGAGGCTGCATTTTGCAAGCAACTGAATACCCCTTGCCTCACCTTCTACTACGGTGCCTGGAATAACTGTAAAAGTCCTCTCTATGGTTTGGCCAGTTTTTTGGTTTGTCCATTCTGAGCCACTGCAGAAACATGGTGGGCTCATTTTATAGTAACAAAAACATGATTAGATTTTTCAAAGGATTATACACCAGAGCAGTTGCAAATTGAAGGGCCACTCTCACATGTGAACATCATGATGAGTGCTACTCTGCCTGTGAAAATAGTTGAATAATGTCTTCTGTGGCCCTGGAGGGAAATCGTATGAAAAAAAAGAAAAAAAAAGAAAAAGAAAACTCACAATGTCATCAGGGTAATCATTTCTGGCTTGGAGACTATAAATTGTTCACTTACCAGTTTTGCGCCTGAAGATCAGCTTAATTGCATGACTTCTGTGGTTCTGGAGGAGTTTTGTCAAGTCTGAGAAATCAATGCTGATGATGTTATACTGATATCATCAGGGGTGTTATAAAATGGATGCGTGGAGTTTGAAAAATGTGTGTATTTACCACGCAGAGATGATCTAACAAAAATACACTAATTAGTTGCATTATGTGGGATCCTGTACTGGGAAATAAGTTACAATGTAGCCTCCGATCATTCTTTTTTTAGTCTCTCTAGTATGTCCCCAACTACACCGTACCTGTGCACAGTGACTACCTGAGGTCACACTCACAAGACTCACCGCTCAAGACAGTCACTGTGTCTGCATAAACAAACAAGATGCAGTCATTTAACTACTAGGTTTTTAATGTGCTGATTGCTGGATTTTGTTAGCTTTGGACAGAGGCGGGCCAGCTGTTTCCCTATGTGTCTAGTCTTTATGCTAAACTAAGAAAACTGACTGCTGGCTCCAGCTACATGTTAAACAGACACGAGAGATCTTACATCTAAACTCTGGACAAGACAGCAAATATAGGTATTCCTCAAATGTCAAGCCATTCCTTGAACAGGAAGTTTGTGTTATAAAATGGTAGCAATGCCTTTCAAAGATGCGCGCTTTTGCCAGCTCAGGGAGGACTGACTCATATGCAATCAAGTTGCATTATGTGAAATATAGGATACAGCATGCATATTATATTTCATTTTTGTCATATTCTGTCAATGGATCCCTCTAAATCTTACACACTGGTCCTTTCAGGACAACAAGTAAGCAGACCCTGAAATTACTATGAATAAGCTAAAACATCCATCTAAATAACTGCAACTGTCCATGAACTGGCTGTGATGTGTTGTTCCTGCTCACCTCACATCTGCAATGTGTCCATGTTGGACAGAAGCAGACACTTAACCTATATGCAGTACACCATTGTGCCATCCCATCATGTCGTTGATTGGCATGGTTACAGTGGATGGACTGGATGACAGGTTAAATGTGTGAGATCACATACTGCACACACACCTCCTCCCCCTCTAACCCTTTCCTCCCCCACTGCACTGATTGGCCTGGTTTAAACTGCTGGATGCATCCTAAAGAGGAGGGAAGTCCCAGCGGGCCAGCAGATAATGAATGCCCTCTATCTATCCTGGAGAGTGAGCACCATAGAGAGAGACAGACAGAAAGAGAGAGAGAGAGAGAGAGAGAGAGAGAGAGAGAGAGAGAGAGATTCTCTTTAACATAGCATGGCGTTATGGAAAGATGCTCCCCCTTGGTCTCTTTCTCCTTTGTTTCTGCTCTATCGCTGTCGCTCTAACCCTTCCCTCACCACCTCCCTCTTTATTTCTAGCTTACCCACACACATTCACATACATATGGGGCTTAACTCACTGACCATCTGCTGCACTGGCCCTGACATCCATCCATATATCCAGACTATGACCTTCAGACGGCTCAAAGCCCCAGCCGCTCAACACCTCCACCGTGCGTGCAGCAGAGGAACGGAACACAGGGGAAATCGGGAATGGCAGGAGTCACCTCCACTTGTGAGCAAGAAATATTAAGATCATACAGCAGTCGTGTACGATAAGAAAAGGACTGGTGACAGGGATGGCTGAGTTGGGATGTTAGCGAAAGCAGTCTTGGTATAGTTACCATGTACATGTAAAGTCCCAGGTCTGATTTTGGCCCTGTTTCCTGTCTGTCTCTCTGCTGTCATCTGTCCAGTAAAAGTCAAAGTTGTACAAAAAAAAAAAAAAAATACAAACTTCAACCTGGATTGAGTTTTTTTTTTTTTTTTTCAACCTGGATCTTACTCTCATTTGTTCTGTCATGCTAATTTTGCATTCACCACCTCTGTTGCAGAAACGCAACTTTGGGAAAAGCATTGTTGGCAAAACAACATATTGGGTCAAGCAGCACAAGCTTCTGGAAGATTTACAAAAAAAATCAGTTTTACATAAATTACACATTAACACAAAAATTTGCCACTTGGATTAGCTACTGTAGCTACTGTAGCTAACTGGATAGGGAGTTCCTTCCAAGGCAACCTACCATCTGATTTATGCCCCTTATTCCTAGCCAACTCGATTAATGTAACACCCTATTTACTGGCCTCCTGAAAAACTATTGCAAGACTTCAGCTCATTCAAAATTCTGCAGCACAGCTGTTAATAAGAACCAGGAGGAGAGAGCACATTAGTCCAGTAGTAGCTGCTCTGCACTGGCTTTCTGTAACATTCAGAATTCATTTTAACGTCCTCCTCCTCTTATAAAAAGTCCTTAATGGATGAGGACCATGCTACATCGCTAATTCCCTGGTTTATTATTTGCCTTCAAGAACACTGCAATCATCTGCTGCTGGTCTACTGGAGGTTTCCAGCAACAGTTGAAAGAAAATTGGGGATGCAGCCTTTGTCCATTGCGCCCCAAAGCTCTGGAACACCACCTACATATATCAGGGAAGCAGCGCACTGAATACTTTTAAAAGAAAGCAAAAAATGTATCTCTTCACTTTACACTTCACTTTTTTAGCCCTGATGCTTTGCTATCAGTGTGAGTGTGTTTGAATGGGTAATGCACGTAATAAGCAGGTGACTTGAATGCAGACCTGTGTTGTAAAAGCGCCTTCGAGTCCATTTACCATTTACCATTTAGCCTTTAACTAGCTATGACTTCCGGATATAGGTCAGAAACTTTTGGGCTTTGCCTCATGCTTTTGCACTGCTGCACTTCTTTTAAACTGTTGTATTTCACTTGAAATTATGCATTCTTCTGCATGCACTCTCTTTTGAACTTTATTTTATTATTTTGTTCTGTTTTTTTTCCATTTTAAGGTATGATGGCATATTTTTTAATTAAAAAAAAGATCTAAATATATAATTTTGAAGAGAGGTGAGTTTTTAGAGTTTTAATCAAGACGAAAGGAACTTTGAAAGCTATACCCTTGTTTGCTTTCATTCAGTCAAAATGTTGAAACTGCTATCACACATCTTAATCCTCCTTTAATAAACAAACACAAACATAACAACAGAATTGAGCAAAAGACTCAGAGCAAATACCAGCTCCTTTGTTTCAGTATGGATGACCAATTGGTAAAAAAAGTGATGTATGACGGTAAATCAACTTTGAAATATAATAATGATGACAAATTACTTCTTTGAGGAAAAGAGATGTGACTGACCTGTCTTTCCACTTTGTGCATGGTGGAGCAGGAAACTAGGGAGGGCTGGAAATGTGTAGGAGCAGTACTCCTGGTAAAAGCTATAAAGTACTTAGATGGATAGTTAGGGCAGGTAGTGTATGTGCCATGTGAGTGTGTGTGTGCATGTGTGTGTGAGTGATTGCATGTGGGTTGTAGACTGAACAAGTTGATGAAGCGGTAAATTTCACTTCTCCTTCTTGAGTGTATGTTTCGCCCAGCAATGCCTCCATCTTTCACATACACACACAAACACACACACATAAACGCGCTTGTTGTCATACCTTACTAGCTGCTGTGCTCTGGCTTGACCCTCCTTCACACTTGAACTGCTCTGCTGTGGAGAAAGAACCTACAGCACTCATTCAAACATACACAAACACACACCAAAGCCCTCAGACAGAAACATAGCCACCAGTGTGTTTGTGTCGCTTACTCAGAGAAGAAAAAGAAACACCAATGATGCATCACTGTATCTGTGGCTTTGATGGCTGCAGACACACTCAAGGTTTGCCAGTATCTTTGTCTTTCACCAATTTGGACACCGTCAAACACAGACACAAGAATAGGAGGAGAGACAGTGAGAGCAAAGAGATTAATAAAGAAGAGATATACTGTACTGGAACAGCTTGAAGATGGACTAAAGAGATCAAGGAGGATGTGGGGGAGCGGGGAAAATAAACGGCAATGTGCAGGAAGATTGAGAGCAGGGAAATAAAGAAGCAGAAGGAGGAGAAGAAAGTGAAAGTGAGAAGAAAAAGAGAAAGAGACGTGGAGGGAGAGTGAGAGGAGTAGAAAGAGCAAGCTGATGTTTGCTGACAAGGGCAGAAGCAAGGCCTCCTCTGAGAGCAGCCTGATGCAGAAACAAATGAGGCGACAGGAGGGAGCAGACAGCTCTGTCACACACTCTGATGTGCATGAGTATGCATGTGTATGTGTGAGATTGTGTGTGTGTATTTTCATAAGTGTGAAAACCCCCAGAGTGGTTGTCACTGTTTCTGACACTCAACCACAGGAAAACATCCACCTTCAAGAAAGCCACAACAACTGTAATGCTCATAGGTGCACTTAGCAAGGACAGAGAGGACAGAGGACAGGAGACTGTAGGAACTGTAGGAATTAGATGACTTACTAATCCCAGGAATCAGTCTATGAATTGTATAAGTTTTTGCGGCCCTTTCTTCCTAAGGTGAAGGAGAGGACAGAGGGACATTTGATGAGGGAAACAGGATGGGGGGGGCAATTTAGGGTGAAATGCATGGTGCCTGAGGAGTTTATGGTATAGTATAAAACCCTAAAAAAGGATTAGTGTGCTCCTCAAATGGTCATTGTTTTGGGGGAATGATTTGCCAACACTAGGTGCATGTGACAACCAGTTGTCCTTTTGTTGCCGGACAATATAAAAGTCAAGACATTATGGAGATTTGCAGAGAACACTCTGCATGAGTCTTCCCTCCATGCTGCATGTATTAAAGAGACCTGATTCATCACACCGAGTCTGTAATTCTTCAGAGAATTAGCAACTCTCAACAATCAAGGGGGAGAATTTCCCTTAAAGAAGAGCAGAGGAGAGTTGAGGAGAGGAGAGGAGAGAAGAGGAGAGGAGAGGAAAGGGCAGAGATGAGGAGAGGATAGGGGAGTACTAAGGAGAGGAGATGATTGAGTAGAGGGGAGGACTGAGGAGACGAGATGATTGAGGAGAGGAGAGGGGAGGTTTGAGGAGAGGGGAGGACACCAGAGGAAAAAAAGAATGTGCAAAGAGGATTTTTCTACTGCTGGTAAAGAAAACATTGCACAGGGCGCACAGGGGAGAGTTAGTAGTGTCACAATAGCATACCAGCCTTTCAGTCAGGTTGCAATAACACACATTCACACAAACACACAATCTGACCTCTTCTTCTGGCTGGAAGAGTGATATAAACAGCATGCATCTGCTGTGCTGGCCTTTTGAGGTGGCAGCAGAGCAATCAGCGCTCAGTTGCTCACACAGCTTGTTACAGGACAGGCCAAGATATGATGAGACAACTCAGGAAGGTAGTGTTAGAGAGAGAGAACAAGAGACATAACTACGCAATAATTAAGGATGTGAGTGGATGTGCACATTTTCATATTTGAATACATCTCAAACCTATGGTGAAAACTCAGTGCACTGCAATTTAACACAGGAAGTTGTACAAGAGAGGAAAAATGCTGCAATGTGACAAAACACAATCAAAGATTTGATGGTTTCCCTTTTGCTGGAATTTCAGCATGGATGAACATATTTACAAGGACCCATAGCAGTTAGTGTGGACACATGCTGTTTTCTGTAGTAAACGGTGTTGTTAGAGGTGTCTGGTTTAGTGTCGTTGTGGTCTAAATGTAATAAACACAGTAAAACTCACACAGCTGTACTCACAGTGCCCTCGCCTTCTTGTTCCTTCAATTTTCAGTCGGGTGTAGGATAAAACTTGTTGTTGATCAGCTTAACCTGACAAAGACCTGCAACTTTGTGTGTGTGCCTGTGGGGATGAATGTGCTCTGAATCCTCACACACGCGCACGCACAAACAAACAAACCCAATACAATTTCTGGGGACATTACAGAGACTTACATTCATTTGCTGGAGACTTACCATAACCATAACCATATATGCCCTATATGCTGCTTCCACTTCCATTTTTCTTCTCTTGTTCTTCTTCTCTTGGCAGTTTTAGCATCCCACCACATGTTCATCAGCACTAACTGACTCCAGCTCCCTGTTCCGCTGAGTTTTACAGTACCGCAGCATAGCAGACCCTTTGTTTTCTACATCATTAGCAAAGTCATCACAAGCTTTGCCTTTAGTTTATTATTCTCATTTCTTATTACCTTTTTATGCACCTTTTTAAAAATCATTTTACTTTTTTTTGTCTGTAAACTTTTCTGTTATTGGTCTTTTCTATTTTTCGTTCTTCTATACTGGGGCTTCTCAAACTCCACACCTCAGTCCACATCTGGGCCAAATGCCAAGTCACTCCAGAATCAGCCCATATCATCAACTGGGAGCCCAAGTCACATGGTCTGACAAAGCTTCCCATCCAGCCTGCAGAATATTAATGAATTCAGAAAATGCGTGCAACTAATTTTACTCACCAATGTAAAAGGTCCAGTCTATCCTGACAGTGATCAGCAATTAGCTTGCCAACCCCTGGCAATGAACCAAAAGTCCATAATTAATAGTTCACCTGCTCTACAGAAATGGATACTCATGGAGACTCAATAAACTTGTCTACTAGATGCAAGAGGCATGTCATGAGTTTTCATTGGCCAACTGTTGTACTGAGCCTCAAAGTAAGCACTTTTGTGTGTCCTGGGATCCTGAAAAGGACTCATTCATCAGGTAGTTGAACTGTTTGTTTTGTATTGAGCACTGACTGCCTCCTAGGCAGATGTTTGAGAGCATTTTCTGTTTCAGTATCTCGTTATCATTATTGATTTTCCATGTGTTTTAGGGAGTCTGTTCACACTGATTTATGCTCATAATGCGCTACCTAGTGTGAATGTGTGCGTGAATGGGTGAATGTAGACTTGTGTTGTAAAAGTGAAAATAACATTCATTTTGTGAGAAAGTGAAAATATCAAATAATAACAGGATAATTAGGCCTAAATAAATTCATTATATATTTGAAAGTCCAGAAAAATTCTGGTGCTTAGTCAAATGTAGCAGAATCATCAGCTACCACCATCACCAGTGTGTGGGCATGGGGGGATTTATCTTGCTGCTGCTCAGGGCAACACCCCTTGATTACAAACTCTCATCTCCCAGTAGAGTCTAAGCAGCCAAGACTTTCTGATAAGACTGAATCATTACATATCATTTGTCATTATAAACAATTATCTTTACTTCATTCACTTGTCTCTCCTGATTGCAAGTTGGCGGTTGAGGGTGTACTACTTCATGTTATGAATAGGCAACAATGTGTTACGAAGTGTAACATTTATATGGAAAAAAATTCTACTGATCAATAAATAGTTAGTGACATTGAATATTACCTCTATCAGTCTATAATCCTACAATTTTTCCCTTTTGCTGACCTTGTTGTCATGGTGACGTTATCTGGTGGAGAGAGTGTTGTGTGTTGTTGCTGTCGAATTCACACATTAACTTTATGCTAAAGAATTTGTTATCAGCTCCTAAAGCACAGATACATAATGTGTCTCCTTTTTTCCAGTACACAATTTCTACAACTAGTGTAAATGAAGCTGTATGACTACATCTGAGTCAGAAATAAATATGGACTAACTGTCTCAGTCTTGTCTGCCTTGGTTTCATGCAGGCCCAATTTGAGAGATGTGACTCTTTTTTAACTGATTAAATGTTATTCTGTTATTGCCAATTGTTCTGGACCTCTGACCTTGAATAAAAGTCACATCTTTGAGTAACAATTTTGTGAACCCCTGCTCTATATTCTCCCTGCTTCCCACATCTGTCTATACATCAGTGTGTCCCTGGTGTTTCAGTGGAGTGAGTGATCAGTCTTCACTGCTGCGAAGCTCAGTTCAAGGCTGCCATCATTGTGACAATTAGACCGGTAAATAAAGATAATGTGAGCCATCCAGGGTCCTTAACTGCTGCTCTGCAATTAATAGAGCTGATTGGTGGGCAAAGTCTCAACAAGGATGGTAGGAAATTAGTGAGACAGAGAGAGTATTGTGCAAGTCAAACTACCACTTAATTTTGAAAGGAGTGGAGCTACACTTAACGGAAATATATTTTGCTGATTAAAATGTTACATATACAAAGTATTGTATGAAGGATTATGACTGACTGACAGGCTCAACAACTGATGATGTGGCATCAATCCATCCAACCATCCAATCTTGTGTTTCATCTTAACCTCACTTGTGAATAAGATCCAAAGATACTTGAACTCCATCACTTGTGGCAGTTGCTCACTCTTAATCCAAAGGGAGCAATCCACCATTTTCTGGTACAAGAATATGGCCTTTAGGACATAAGTGGCCAGAATGAGTTTCCTTTACTTGGCTTCCTTGCTTAGTCTGCTGCCACTATGACTTGAACTTGGATTTTGGCTCTATTTCTCATTTTATCTGCCCAGGATGTGAAAAAACCATCTCTTCCTTGAACCAAGTACAATGGATGAGAATAAAATGCATTCATGTGTGTCAATGAATTGAAAATCTATATCTAAACAGTTTAAACTGTTGAACATTTGTATTGGTATGGAGGCAGATGACTTTGAACCCAGGACCCTCTCACCGTGAGGCAACAGTGCAAACCTCTTAATAAACATCGACCTCAATACCTCCCTAACTGATGTGAAGTAATGCAGAGAATTAGTTGCTTTGTGTTTTGTATTGTGTACAATTATAATTGCTCTTTTGAGCCAAGCTAAGTGCAAGGTTGCCTCACCACTCCACCCACCGCAGAGTAAGAGGTTTTATTTGGAGCCATAAAATAATCAAATAGGAGTAAGCACCAAAAAATGGGTTTGTGTGTAATGAAAATTCATGCATTTTAACTACATTTGCACCACTGTCACCTCTGCACCTGCGAGTCATTAAAGGCCTATGAATTTAATTTGCAGATACATTATATTAATTATTTATGATTTATGATTAATGATTTATGAAGTCATACTTAATCCATCTTTAATTACTACTGTACATCCCTGGATACATCAGACAAGATTGACAGTCAGAAACAGAACTTCCACTGGCACAGGTGACTGATACCAAGAGTGAGTGGAGGGTGGAGCAAAGGAAAAAAGATCATGAGGTATTACACAGTTGGCAGAACCTTTGGTGTGCAGCTGAGGGGTGTTTGCCCAATGCCAACTCTCAGGGTAAGTCTGCTGGGCAATGCCAAGACTCCCCACTGCAGCTTCTGTTTCCCGACACCTGTCCCACAGCAGCACTTGAGGAATCTGTCTGGCATGGCAACACAAAGACACAGAGGGAGAGATCCCATCTGTAAACCTGGCAACACATCTGAGGGCGAGAAGAGGCTGAAAAATAACCTGAGAATCAACGGTTACTGTACTCTGTGTTTTTCAATGTTGATGTCTCAATCTCATGGACCCACCATGATCAGTGCATTGGCTCAGAGGGATGAAGTGAATTGAGGCTCAGAGAATTCACTATTGACCAATAACCTGTCATCTTGACAGTGCTGAACTTTGGGTATCAGAAGCCAAAATGGAGGTGCCTATTGTAGGTTATTTGCTGGGTTGCACCATTCAGTCTTCTGTGTTAAGCCAGGCAGACACTATGGATAAAGCCCGACATGTACCCTGAATGTTCTGGATGCAAGGACCAAATTTCAGGGTTTACAGTGTAGTCAGTAGATATCTGGATAACATGTCCTGGCCAAGACTTTCTCTACTGTGTGCCGGTCATTGTTCAGTCCAGTTAGCAACTTGAGACATGAAAATGACATTTCGGCAAATCGCTATTAAAAAAAAAATAAAAAATATGAATATGAATGCAGATAAATTGGAATAAAAAAATGTTAATTAAAAGCTAAGGTGTCGTAAGGTAGTAGCTGATTGAATTTCGGGTAATGGGCTCCGCCTCTTTTGTTCTCCATAAGGACTGCTTGTCAAATCCCACCCAAGGGCAGAGATTATGAGATGTATTTTTGGCAGGACAGAAATTTTGGTAATTTGTGCTACACTGTGGTATCAGTTTATGTGGAAAAAATAGTGCAGTGAAACAGACTTCACATTCTTGTGGTTTGGGAGTTTCAAGTGAACTCATGGAAGCCAGTGCTGTGTGTACTAAGTGTGTGGTCAGGTCAGAGGCTTCAGAGTGGACCTCGGGTCCAGAGGAGTGACGTTTTGTCATTAGTACGCCTATATGTAAATCCCCCTCCCTTAAACCCCTCTTCTTTACGGCAAAACAGTGACAGAAAGAAGAAACTGAACACCAGTGACACTAACAGAAAAAACCTGACAACGTATAAACAACTGTCGTGTAATTTCCTTTATTAAACATAAAGGAAATATTCCGGTGGCCATCCCACCACCCTTACCACTGTCCACACAGCCCTTACATTTAGACAAAGTTACACGCAGAGAGTCCTAAAATCACCACTAGACAACCACTTGCTTTAAAATATCAGAGCAACAAGGATTGAGTTAACTAGTTCCTAGATGTAGTGACTATAGGTGGTCAGAATCAGATACCTGGTTGAAAGTGAAATGTTGTGAACATCCCTGCATTATATAAATGAAAACACTAAAGGACATATAAATTAAGCACTTTATTTGTTTATTTATCACTTGAAGAATATGTACACACAGCTTACACGTTATGTTCAGTTGGTAGTTTGAGAGGGGCTAATAGCAGAGACAGTATACAGTCATTGGTGGAGCATGTTTCTGAGCCTCTTGGGTGCGGTTATGCTTGGCAGATTTGCTGCTTTTTCCTCTATGTGATATACAAAAATCTGTGAGGCATATTTTACAAAAAGCATGACTTTATTTGGTGAGATACTTCCACAACTTTTTAGCCTTTTTGGCTGGTACTCAATCACTTTCATGTTCAGCTGTCTTCTTCTTTTTCTTCTTCTTCTTCTTCTATTGACAGATGTTGTTTGAGTGAATGACCTCATCACTACCAGTTAATGCTTTACATACTGCCACCTATGATACCAGAGAATGTAGCGAGTGATTATGCCTCCTGTCAGCATAACAAAGAACCTTTTTCTTTTTTCTTTTTTTTAAGTTTAAGATATGGGAGATTTACTGGAAAGTATTAACATCAGAAAAGGGTCAAATATGGGAGAAACCCAAGGAAAATGGGAGGGTTGACAGGTCTTGTTAGCATTTAGCTCACCAACTCAGCAACTAGCACAATTAGTAGTCACTTCTGGTGCAAGAGGGTCTGACTCCATAGAAACCATTACAGTAATAATTATTTGAAAATGAGAAAATATTCAATGTTCACTCAGCAAAGTATCTGCCTTCACAAAGTTCCATATCAGACTTGTCCCAATTAGGTTGTTTGTTTGTTTTTTGTTTGTTTGTTTGTTTGTTTGTTTTGTTTCTGTAATAATGAACATTTCTCTAGACAGTGCTATATGAACACAGTGGCATAAAATGTCTGACATAAAATATGTGGCAGTAAATTTAGTTTTGGGGCGATACATTTTTTGGCTCTTCTTGTTAAGTACGGCAGCCAGCCAGTAGAACAGGTTGAAGGTACACACAGACTGACACAGACTTCCCATCTCTTACTAACTCCTTCCTCCTGATGCTGATACAGTTCCTCTCTGTTTGTCAGGTCTGCTGCAGCAAAGGACTGGGACAGCAGGGTGGAGACAAGAGAAATCAATAGGGAGTTAAATTGAAGAATCTTTGCCCATTACCTTCCCTTCTTTCTCCCTGTGTGCCTGTAACAAGACTGCAGCAGCTGCTGTTGGAGCCACATCCACTCATTTACGGAGCACTTTTGTGTGTTTGCACATGGAGCACACTTGCAGACCTGAGGTATCATCAATGGAAAAGTAAATTTGTGACTGATAACTTCAATATTTCAATTTTCATCACTTTTAATGACATGTTAAAACACATATTCAATGCACCAGTTTCTCCCTGTGTGTTTGCTCCTTGACTTTATGTCTCTGGTCTGTCTGTTGAGCATCCATCCCCAGTCTACAGACTCATTATTCATTTCACAGCAAGCAATGGAGCAGAACAATTCAGGATCACATCTATTTCAATCTGAAATAATCACCCTGGTGAAATCTAATAAATTATGGAGCACTCAATGGCTCAGCACCGGCCCCCTCTGTATTAGCACCAAGCTAATGACGGCAACAAATTATTCTCAAAGTCACTGCGGAACAACTTTATACACTTCCTGTTCACAGGATCTTAGGAAGCAGCAAGGATTGGTGGGTTTAACAGTCAGATAAAAGACAAACGTCTTGCTAGCTAGCACTGGGAAAGCACTGGGGTCAGTAGCTGTGCCACATACATTTGAAAGGGTGTCAAAAACTCATGTCAAAACGTTGTCTAGCCATGTACAAGAGTAGGGAGCCATATACAAGGCTAAGGACCTAGAGAGCCCAGATCACATATATCACCCATCACCCTTATGCAATGCATCAATTTCCAAGTTCAGTGGGACTTCAAAAGAGGGAGAGAAAGACTTTTTGACAAAACTTCTAATCTGTAAGTACTGAAAATGACTAATTTGACCAGGGAATGCCAAACTCTCTCTACGGTTGCTGGAATGAGACTAAATTTCCCTCTACAAAGAAGTCCTTTACATAGGTCACACCCTTTCTAACCCACAGTGGGAACGCTGAGTCAATGAGGGAGGCAGGGAGCAGAGCGTTACCCACGGTAAAGACATCCAATTAGCGCCATTGTTAGACCAAATTTTCAGCTTTTCCAACACTTGACCAAATACCTTCACACTGAATAAAATTCCAACCTCTGGTTTACTCTGTGTCTAATGCTACTTTGAACTGATGATATTTAAACTGTACGGAAATGACAATCGCTACCACACATATTATAAATACTACACAACATTGTTCATGATTTTTCACGTTTCCTCAGCCAACAATACATATGATATAAAATCTCACATGTGCCTGAATATCTTATCTTTGTGTATCTACATGTATTTATCTCAAATAAATAAACAGTATAACTGCCACTCACATCTCTGTTCACCACCATCAACATGGCCACAACATTATAAATCCTTCTCAAAGGGGTTGCCAAAGACCTTTATTCTGACACCACCCTTTAGTAGGCATGGTGAATATAATAATTGCCACAGAACCTAATTTGGGATTTAACTTTTATCCATCCAACAGTTTTGTTTTCCACACAAACAGCAGCCACACACTGCATGGCTTTATCCTGAGTCTTGTTGTAAGATATGTCTTATATCAGTATCATCTGTAAAGTAGTGCTCTGAGTGACTAATTTGTTTCATCCTCATTCTGATCTGACCTGATGATCCAATAAAATAAAATTTTATAGAATAATAATGTACTGTATACTATAATAATGGCCAGCCAAGTACCTCATTAAACTTAATTTCTGAAACTTTACATCAGCAACCAAAACAGGTCACAGGCCTAAAGCTAGTGACGGATCCCTCGATGTCATGAAAACCAATATATTATAATGAGTCTGAGACCTGGGGCTAGACAATAATTTTTTTATTTGGGTCATGGGCTGAAAGGTTGAATAACATCTCCCCTGAAATATATAGTATATAATGGTATATTTAGAGCCAGTCTCCACTTATCACCTTGTCGACAAATGGGGTTGGGGGTTTGGTGTGGAGTTGAGGCTAAAGAGGCAAGCGGAGATAGGGTCAGCCATAAGTGTGGTCTGTTTAAAGGTCCCTTATCTTTAATTCCTCAACCACCGGTTGGGCTGTTATCTGCTTTGTACACCACTGAGTGACTGCAGGTCACATACACAAAGACAGAGTCAAGATGCCATAAACAAATATGGCATTGGTGAATTAGTTTGTTTGTTCTTCTCAGTTAATTTCGCTCTGTTTCTCTGACTGTGAGGCTGCCTTCTCTGCCTCAGCTCTACTGGCCACCTCACTAATAAACCGCTAAACAGAAAAAAACTGCTCTCTTTGGATAAACAAATGTTGACATAATCTACATATAGTTCCCTGCCCTTTGTCTTCAATTAAGTGTTTAACAAGTGTATTTTGGCATGGAGCAGTGTTGTAAACCACACAGTAAGGCAAAGTGAGCCATTCCAAGGCCTTTCTGAGTTGTTATTTATGGGACCTCTGTGTTCAGTACTATACATCACAGGTATGGTTTGCAGTATTTCACATTATTTGCAAATTACACCCTGAAGAAATTACAGTGAAGTCATCTGCATCTCTTCGAAGGACAATGAGTAGTTGAACTCAACTTCATTTCTGTCTATAGTAAAATTTGTGTCCAAATCACAAACGGTAGAAAGCAGAGGAAGGACATGCACAGACGTGTGAGTTTGTGCGTGTGTGTGATGACAGGGAAATGAACCAGAAGAGACAGAGCTGTCTGAGGGAAAAAGTGAGTAGTTTGTTTCTAATCTTGGAAACACTTAAAGAGTCAGACCATTTGGCCATGGTCCAGATGACTCCCTCATCAGTCGCTCTTGCCTCTGGTCTCTGTACATTTGTGAAAGAGTGCTTCATAACTAACTTCTTCAACACAGTGTCATAAGTTTGTGATTAACTATTGAAAAAAAATCTCTGTGAAATGATCAAAAAAGTAATTTTTTAAAGAGTAACTGCATACTGGATTTGCATAAATGTAACTGCTGGCCTCTATCAGTGGAAAGGTGTAATTCCCTTGAACTACTATTTTGTATGTGTGACCACAAAAGGCTGTGATGCAGGATGGTATATCTTGGAAAAATAATGTTGTCACCACTGGTTGGTAGTGTAAGCAGTATTATTATAATTGCTGTAATTACTCTTTAATGCACATTTATGGTGATGCAACATGATGAGCTTTATTTCAAAGTATGAATCCACTGTGGTCAAATGGAAGAAAACAAGGAAGTGAAAAGGAAGAATGGGCACAGGTTCAGCTCACAGATATAGCTCTGCTTTGACACAGTATCTATTCCCCTGATATGGTCATCCCATCAATATTGGCTTATGTTCAGCATGCATCTGTAAGACCAAACACTAACAATGACTTTGCAGATATATAAGAGAGCATGCTCAAACACACATTAATACCATGGAAGCTCAGAATGTGGGGTTGGAGTTTATCAGCAAATTCAGAAATAGTTTCACTGCATCATTATCAAATTCATTAGACAATGAAAACATATAGGGAAGGCAGGAATGAGTGTTTTACATATTCATTACTAACACGTCAGGTGTAAAACCAGAAGGGATTGTACTTTGGTCATGTGTGTATGTGTGTGTGTCTGTCCACAGCTAATCTCTCATACTATTGGACCCATCAGGCCAGTATTTTTTGTGCATATTTATGACTGTATGTGTGATTCACATTTCTTGAAAAACCTTTTCTATTAACTGCTCTGTTTCATACCACCATTGACTGCTGACTCCTCACTGCTCTTAACTGTAGAGACCAGCAGTGATCAACAACTGCTTCAGTTTGGAATCTTATTTCTGCCAGGGACAACGTATGTGGTGGTCATATTAATGCTGCCGGATTCTTGTGTTAGCATTTTCAATTTGAAATTGGCAGTTGGCATTGCTGGTGTTTTGGAACATGCATATTGTCTCCCCATCATTACTCTACTCACACATACACGCTGGACAGAGCTTGCGCTGCGCTCCCTGTTCCCCACCCACATGGCCCCAGACACACCTGGCAGTGGTTTGCACTCTACTGAGTGCACTCTTCCAGTTCCCTCTGTATGTAGCACCCTACGTACTGTAACAACATCATTTCATATTAAAAACCCTCAGAGAAATTCAGTGACAATACCACATGAGACTAAAAATTCAGTGTTGACAGCCGAGTTCTTTATTTCATTACTTGATTGCACCACACGTAGCTGTAGGAATATTTTGGGAACCACAGGACACTGAGGCAGACACTCTTGGGGGGAGGCTGGGTGTAGGTGTACAGGTGTATCATAATAAATCTGCCCTGCAGGCTGCAGCCTAATAAAGCTCAACCAGAACAAAATGTTAGCAGAAATCTTGAATTATTAATTACTATTATTAACAATTAATTCCAAATATTTGGCTTTTTATTTTCCCAGATAATGTATGCAACATAAAGCCTGTTATAAATTATACGCCAGTAGGTTATTCTAGTAGAAACAGTAGAAACACAAAACTGGATTTACAAGCTAAGGTTCAGGACAAGCTGTACGATGAACTAAATTCACACAAATACCATATATAGACAGCATTGTGCAAAAGCTTTAGGCAGGTGTGAAACAATGCTGTAAACTAAGAATGCTTTGAAAAATATAGATAAAAAATGTTTATTTTTATCAATTTAGAAAATGCAAAGTGAGCGAACAAAAGAAAATTCTAAATCAAATCAATATTTGGTGTGACTGTATATTTACAGAGCAGATATGTATGCTGTGGCAGATAATAAGACATTTAATTTCTGGTGGATGTGCCCAGTTAATGAATCATTGGTAACGGACCAACAAACTTGGAATATCTCCTTATATTATATATCCAAGATAAATATCAAGTCAAGGTTTCAAGTGTCCAGTGTGGGGAACAATGTGCCTAACAGATGATTAGTACTAAAATATGGTAATGAAGATTAATCTAAAAACAATGGAAACCATTGTACAAATAAATATATGAGCTAACTCATCTGATGTTTCCCTTTTCAATGTTAAATTTCCTGATGATACAGTGATTGTTGGTTTGACCTCTGGAGAAACAAAGTCTCATGGATGTGTGGGTGAGTTTGTTAGTAGGTGCCATGCTAGTTTTCGTCATCTAAATACCAAGAAAACTAAGGAAGCAATCTTTGATTTCAAAGCCACATCAATATATATTAATGGTGACTGTACAGAAGCTGTAAATCAGTCTAAATATCTAGGGACTAACTGATAAAACACTTTAACGTGGTTATGATTCCATTATATTGTGTTATCAAGCACTTATTAAGTTTTATATACTGTTTAAAAATGCTTGTCTTAGTTAATATTTAAGTTATTTTCTCATCCAGTACACATTGACTGCGAATATGCACATCAGTAGCAGCATATGTGCATGAAGAAACATATATGTAGCAATATGTGTTCATACTACGATGGGAATCACAGTACAGGTAGTTTAAATCTGTCACCGGCATAAATGAATATGAAGGGATGAAATAGACTTAGCCTCTTTGGTATTGAATATCTGGCTGTGTAATAATTAAAGCAGGCTGAGCCGCAGGGCTACTGCAGTGTATATGTGTGAGTGTGTGATGAATGCCAAGGTCCCCAAACTCAAGATCGTTTCACTCAGCACAACCACAACTACCTCTCCTCCTGCCAGCACAGCTACAGCAAAACCACTGCATGGTCATGCAAGACAGGGTTTGCTGTGTATGCGTTTGTGTGTGTGTGTGTGTGTGTGTGTGTGTGTGTGTGTGTGTAATAGCGAAATAGCGAGAGAGAGAGAGAGAGAGAGAGAGAGAGAGAGAGAGAGAGAGAGAGAGAGACCATGTCATTTGAGTCCAGAATCTGCCACTTTACTTTCTCTTTTGGTGAATTATTTTTAAGTCCATGTATCAAAATCAGGATTATTGCACTTAATTTAAATACTTCCATTAAAAAAGCATGTGCTTTGTCTATTTCTGTCTGTGTGTGTGTGTGTGTGTGTGTGTGTGTGTGTGTGTGTGTTGTATGTACACCACTGAGCAGTTAGTCCTCTATCTCCCTGCAGCGTAATCTCTTGATTTGTGGGATTGACCCCTCTTAATTCAATGGAAGAGAATCGCTGTGACAGCAACACTGAAAGGACTTTCAATGCACTGCACCTGCTCTAATAAGTTTAAGGACAACCTCCTCCTCCTCCTCCTTCCTGTCGCACAGAGAGCGAGAGAAGGGGGAAGGGACAGAACATGTGCATACATATTGTACAAACTGAATGAAGTCATCCTCCCAAATCAACTGATTGAATTCCTCCATCCTTTCCTCTTACCTTTCCCAGTCTCCGTGATGTGTCTCTTCAGTCTGGTGGCTCTGATCAATGCCCTCTCTATGGGCCCTGTCTCTGTGGACTCATCCCAGGATGTCTTCATTAGGAGTCTGTTGCCAAATCTCACTGTCCCAGACAATAAAGCCTGTTAAACCTCTGATCCATCAGTCTGATACCTGGCTGTCAAATAGCTTACATTTTACATTTAAGGAAGTTGGCAGACACTCTCATCCACGACTGGAAATTACTGTCTCGCTCAGGAAGGACACTTTAAAATGGCTACTGATGTGTACACCTGCAAGTCTACGGATCAAACTGATGATCCTTTGCTGGCTTTTTTTTCCTGTTGTTGTCAGAGTCACTGCCTGCAGCCAAGGCTCAGGTGACCTGGAACACGAACAGCATTGTTCGCCTGCGCAGCATGTGTTGTGTGACTGACCGTCTGATGGGGAGAGTTTGCTGAGGCTGGGGGAGGTCAGGGAGAGTCCCACCTCTATACCAGACCAAGCAGAGATGGGGAAAGGGGAGAGGGGGTGAAGGAGAAATGAGGAAGAGAAGATGTCAGATGAGACAATGATAGAGGTAGTGTGGACGTGTTAGATTTAAAGCATGCAGAGGCTACACAGTATTAGATCATGTGAAATCTACCTTTAGTTAGGGGCAAAAAAACTACGCACGTTCATTCATGTGCTGTTCTTTAGTATAAATTTGAGGTGGACTACTTGAACTTTACTTCACAATATTGCACATGGAAATATTGTACATTTTACTCGTCCACTTTTATCTGACAGCTATAGTTACTCATTACTTTGGAGGGTATGATTTTACATAAAAAGTATGATCAGCTTATATTACAGATTTATGGAGTGGATCATTGTTTTTTCTTCTTCATCCCTCTCATTAATCGTCTCACAACTTCTCAGATTTATTTTGTAAACCCTTGAAGGGCCTGACCCCAAGGGTGGAAACCACTGGACTATCTAATATATAATAATATATCACTTACAGCGACTGTTTTTTCTGCTAAAGAAGTATTTTCACTTTTGTTAATTTAAGTACATTTAGCTGATAAAACATCTGTACTTGTACTTAAGTAGGAGTCTGAATGCAGTACATAGTATTTTTACATTATTCTTACATTGTAGTGGTACTTTTACCTTAGTAAATGATATGAATACCACTTAATTTAAGATGTATTAAGATTGCTCTAGCATATAAAAAAAAAACTGCTGCAAACATTTGACTTTTAACTTGGTAGAGGTCACAAGAAAGTTACAATTTTTATCAAGTTGAAATGTTCTTTCTTGTGTTGTGTGTTCATTATGTAACGTAATATAATGTAATATGGTGCAAAACAGTTATTCTCTCTACAGATAATTTCCCCCGTTCATGACAACTGTACAGGAGGTGAATTTTTAGAACTCACTCAATTAAATTATATTCAGGCTTAAAGTTATGCATAATTATGGGCATGACTGCTTTGAGTGACAGGTAGCTGCTAGGTTTCAGCAACCAGGTTAATTCAGCCTGTCTCAGCTAACTGTTTGTGCATTTTTGCATTAGCCGGCAGTCCTCCAATTTCCCTGAGGGGTCCTCCCAAAGGGATCAATAAAGTTCAATCTAAATCTAAGTTTGGCTGGAGCCATTGTCACTGAGCCTCACAATTGCTCTTCAGGAACCTACAGGTGATGCAACAGACACTATGTCCGTGTTTTATGAGGTATGTTCCTAAATATCCACTAAACACATTTCCTTTTATTTTCTCTACAAAGACAAACATACACCTGCACCCAGGTGTGTCAGACACCTAAACCTCCATCAGTTACATAGTCATTTTAAAAAACTGATTCATTAGTGCTCACATAACATTAACCACTGACAGATTAATTTAAAACAACTGTCTTGTGTGATTCTTTCTTTCGATAAATTAGTCATTTTTAAGCGAATGCCAAACAGGAGCTTACTGTACCTCCACACCACCCACAGCTGTACCCACAGTTCATTTCTGCGCCATTTCTGAGGCAGGGCTGCATCACCTCCATGAGGGGGCACCAGGCGGCAGTGCCACATGAATAATGTTCTCTCTGTCATCATTGTAAGTCTTACAATGACTGTGGTGAATGGAAATCTACTGTAAAGCTTCTGGAACACACAGGACACAGGGCGATTATTTAAATATTTTGTCTGCTGTTAATTTGCTGTGATCTCGTTATTTGCTATTTTATGTGAGGGAGGGTCAATCTATATAATGACAAAATTCTTTTTTTTATTCATTTAAATTGCCAGCATAATTTATATCTAATAGTACTTAATGATAATTTGAGAATGTTCATATTACAGCAAACAGAAAACTTGAACAGAGATGCAGTATGTCACTGCAGCCACAGCAACTACACAATAAACAACATGGAACTGATGCACGAGAACTGCGAGGAGGTGAAGAGGGAGAGACGGCACCTAGACGCAGAGAGAGCAGGTCATGGTTTGTAATAACACAGCGCACTGAGTATACATATGTTTCATAGAGGAGATGAGCATCCAAATGTGGATCTGTCTGTCTGTCTGTCCGTCTGTCAGTCACTGTTAACAGAGACTCTTCACTGATTGACCACAAAACTGTAGAGTAACACCAGGCTTCATGATCAAAGAAAGTTTTTCTATCACGTTCACACTTCTGTTCATGTGCTCATGCTTCCTCTCTCTCATCTCTGCTGCGAGTCTGCATCCCAGTTGTTTTGATTTTTTGGGGGTTTTTTTTAGAATTGCTGGTTTTAGAGGGTTTTGCACCCCTATTTCCCACTTCTATGGTTTTGAGAAAAACATTTTGGTCAAAGTAAAGACTGCATGTCCTAGCATTTACCCTAAATTGATTTCTCCTTGTGTTTTTGGTCAGTTCATTAGGAAAGCAACGAGAATGCCCTATTTCTGTGAATTTTTAATCAAAGTTTCTTGTAGTGAGTATACCACAAAATGGTTTCTCTTTCACTATGCACGATTATGTTACAACTTGCCAGTGATTTGGTGACCCCCACTCATGCCCCCCCTTGGATATTTGTTAGCGCCTGAAGCAGGGACTGCTGGAGACAAGGTCAGATGAGCAGCCATACAGCACCGCTCTAATTGTCCTCTGTGTGGGGTCTTTCATCCAACTTTGAAGCTGTGGGCTTAAACTCCAAACAGGTGTGTTTTCTAATCCATCTGGTACAACACATAATGAGTGATAAGATTTGGCTGAAAAATGTGTTGTATTTAACCCAACCCAAAAAAAAAAAAAAAAACATCTTTGTCACTACATTAAATATGTTTGGCTGCAAAAAAATCGCCAGAGTGCTCTGTGAACTTCAGATCCAGACCTTTCCAGGTGGCTTCCCACCAGGAAGGCATGAGAATAAACACTTGAACATGAAGAATTTAATGTTATTGTATCGTAATTTTGTTAACATATCTTATCAGAATGACTTTTTGGTCATTTTTGATAGTTTTAATGAAAATGCAGTCACTAATTTGAGAAATCCAAGATGATACTGCTGATACTGGCAGTAATGATTCAATAAAGTTGAATTTAACAGGTGTGAACATTGACCATTTCACAGGTAATATCTGTCCAAAGGCTGTGTAACATCTGTCCAAAGGCTGTGTACACAACAATACAACTTTTCTATGTTTGAATACAATAAGAAGACGATCAAAAAACAAATGATGAATGATGAGTTGGTCTGATCTAGTTCTACAAAGATTGTCCGTTATATGACTTCTCTGAATGACCTTCAGTATCTTTTATAGAATTTGTTAATCATTTAAAGATGTTTATTATATATCTAAAATTTTGTTTTTTTTTAATCAAGTGTTAAATGTCTTTTATTTCACTTAACTCCTAAAAATATGTAGAAATGACAGTGCAATGTTGCTGTAAATGGACAGCTCAAACCTTTGGAAGAGTTCACAATTCAAGAAATTGTTAAGGAACATTTTTTTATGTAAATATATATATGTATATTCTTTATATAAGAAATACAATTATAGTATTTTTTTATTGTTTTTTAGAGGGTGACACCATGATTGGTATTACATATACAGTATCACTTATTGAATTTGGAATGAAAAAACTTTGTTGATGCAAATAGTTGCATTAATTTACAATACTCAGATTACTTACTTTCATTATTTTTTAGGTAAGGCATATGTCTTTTTGTCCTCATGAAGCACAAAGAGTGAACTAATCTCTCAGTATTTTTCTTATGTCAACACTGGGACATTACATCCTGATCTTTCCTCTTTCATCATATTTTACGTGTAAAATGAAGTTTGGTGTGGTAGTTTTGCAGTATGCTTCACCTGGTGTTTATCAGAATCAAACAGCAGAAACGGACACACAGTTTTCTAGTTTAAGGTCTGTTTATCCTTTGCGCTTCTAGTTCTATGTTTCCTGAAGCCACAACAAGCTCAGTTAATTGTCTTCAGTTTTCTTCTCCATTTACAATTCCATTGTGAAATAGCTGTTATCTGTCACTAAGATCAATGTAAAAGTAATAATACTTACCCCCTGTTAACAGCAAAGAAGTGCATATCAGTGACACAAACAACCTGCACAAATACATACTTCATCCACTGTGTTCTCTGACTAATAGCCTTTTAATTACAAAGAACAGGGAGAAATCATTGGCAATTTTCAGAGGGGCAACTAATATCTCACAGTGGGAAGTGATGAACTGAGGGGAAGACAGTGGAGAGAGCAGAGTGGGCCCTCTAGTGTTCATGATGGAGAAGTACCTGAACTGATGATTTTGATGATTTTTCCTTCCATTACATTGCCTCTGAAATACTGTGCCCCACTTTTAATACTGTAAATATTATTACTCCGCTTTACTGCACCAACAGCACACACTCACTGCCCAGTAATGCAGATGGATGCCCAGGACGCATTCATATTGTGATATCAGTCATCAGGCTTAAAGAGGTTTATTTGTGGTCACTTTTACACAGCACAGCTATGTAATGATATGAGTGCCTGCTTCTCATAAAGAATTATTGTAAAGTTTCCCCCAGCCTCCTCATCTCCTCTTCATACAGATTGAGCAATAACCCAGGTGGACTTCCAACCGTAACAATATAGCTGAGCAGTAAAGAGAGCTGAGTTTGATCCAGGACTGTGATGAGTGAGTGAGTGTGTGAGTGTGTGTGTGTGTGTGTGTGTGTGTGTGTGTGTGTGTGTGTGTGTGTGTCAGTTTGACTGCCGCTGGGGAAGAAGAGCTCAGATCCTTTGCTGAATTAATACTTCATTACAAATAAAAGTCCTGCATTCAAAATGTTTCTTCAGTAAAATAATGATATTATTATCAGAAAATGCACTTAAAGTCAGTGCTATATTATCAGGTTATATTATTACTGTTGTCTGAATGAATCAGCAGCAATGTGCAACTGCAGCAACTGATTTGGCCATGCGGAATCAGCAGATGCAAGCTGTAAATACAATACTGCAATCACCTTTAAATTAAGGCAGACAGAACACCAAAAGGTGCATGTTTATGTATCCAGCAGTATTATAACAACATTAGCATTCATCTGGACTCTTGTTTCCAATTTTGTCACTGCTTTCCTGTGTATGTGGATGAGTGTTTGATTCATTTTTGCTCTTTCTTTTTAGCCATGTGTGTTGGTGCTTGTGAGCATATGTCTATGAGCAGGCCACAGCTGCATGCTCCTCGGCTTCTTTGTCTGGCCTTTATCATCCTTTTGAAGTCCCTGGCCCCAAATCGCTGTCTCCTCCAGTGTTGGGGTGGATTTTAACAGATCTCCACAGTCCTTACTGCTGAGAACAGCCTTTCCCCAACGCACTGATTTCTCAGTTCTGACCTCTCGTTCCCTCTTTCTCTTTGTCAAGGACAGTTTTACACACATGCTCCTCCACACTGAATCATCTGAATATCATAATATAGCCCATGATGAATGCTAACTAGACAGTAGCTCCCGCTTTGATTAATGAAGATACCACACTGGTTCACAACAGTAGACCTGGCGCCTCACAGCTGAAACCACTGATAACTATTCAGCGGGTATTAATCATGTTTAACCAGGCAGCAGTGTCTCACACGACAAATGAAGTAGCTTACTGTGGACTTTGAGGTACAATGACACCACCTATAAATACACATCCAGGCACACACACACACACACACACACACACACACACACACACACACTGTACTGTATGCCAACATACATTCACACAGCAATGAGATGACATAGTGCACAAGGTGAGCTTTTGAAGCTAGTTTAATTACGTGTCCAGTCAGGGACATGTAATTAAACCTGAAGGCCAATAGCCTGTTCTCCCCTTGTTAGACAGTGATTAACTTAGTTATTCTTTTGTGTTTTGTCCTGACTTTGCTGCTCCTTTTGAAATAAAACATTAATCTTTATTGCTTCCACATTTTTAAGGCTGCATGGCTTCTTAGTTTCTGGGGGGAAAAATCTGATGACTTATACAAGTCTGTCATCAGTAACTGGCTGCAAAATAACATGCATTTCAAAATCAGGGTATGTTCACCACTACAGTATGTAACTCATGGAGTGAAGAAAGAAATGTGTGTATTTTTGTCTTCTCAAGGCTGAACATTTAATTGCTGATCTCTGGAAAAATGTGCAAGACCTTATTCTCTACCAGTGCTCAAAAGGACAATTGAGTGATAGGTTCATTTACAAAGGAGAAACATAGGCTTTGAGAAGATGTGCATTCATAGACACACTGATAAATAACCACATAATAAATGATGTTGATGATGACATAGTGTTGGGATACTATATAAAATAGGTACAAACACACATGCCTGTGTGCACAATGATGAAACACTGATTTAACGGTACATCTATAATAACAATGTCCAAGTTAATTATGTTCTGTTAAAAATGCATCTCTTAACCATAATTTCAGAAGTACTCTCAATAAAAAAAAAAAAAAAAATAGAGACAAACCAAATTTAATGGAGAGGCATGCAGTAGAAATTCAGAAAACATGTGAGAATGGGAAGGAATACAAGCTTCTCTACAAAGGCAGCAACACAGTTTGGATGGCTACTCACGAAATGTCATTGTTTTGGCAACAGCATTTTATTTGGTGTTATAGTGATAATTCAGTTTAATAATATTAAGAGTAAGGGCTGCAGTAATGCCTGTTGTATTATTAATAAGTACAATATGATAATATATCTTCATTAATTTGGCCAAGATGGGCACTTCAGCAAAACAGGGCAAAGGTGCAGTAGCTAAAGCCACTTTAGCCACTACTGTATGTGAGCACATACCTGCATTAAAATCTAAAGAAATGACTGGTAATGCATATACAAGCTATGAGACATGTAATTTTCTTACTGTATGTATTTATTTATTTTTCTTTCCATCTTTCTTATGATAACACATTTAGGTGCTCCTTTTTTTCTTTTGCCTTTATTAAATAGGTGCAGAGACAATATAGTGAAGGAGAGAGAGAAAGAGAGATTTCATGCATTTCATTTGTTTACATCATGATTGTGTTTTGTGTCATCTAATGTTTTGTATATTTAAAAAGAGAAAAAAAGTCATTTGTTTTGACTGACATTTGGTCAAGCTCTGTTGAAAGCTATGTGCCGTATTTCCTCAAATAGTGACTGGGGCCTTTATTAATCTCAACTGCAGGCCTTCATTTGAAGCAGGCTTTGTTTTTTTCTGTAACGTACAGCAAACTTTCATTGATCTTAAATTACTGTTAAACCCACATAAAATAAAATGCCTGTTAAAATGTTTTTATCTTGAAAACTGACAGTTCCACTGAAATCAATACTATTACTCCTAATGGGACCAATTGATACAATATCGTATTATAAATACTATGTTTCTGACTGGATGACAAGGTGCAACATGACAACATATTAAAGAATGTATCAAAGTTCTTAAAGGAAAACTGTCTTTTTCCAAGTTAGAGTCAAACATGTTCAAAACATGCTAAACTTGGTGAGTTTCAACGATAAATGTGCTTGGACAAAGATAAGACTCTTTGGCGGAGTTTGAATTTGTTTTGTAGTGAGGACTAATAGCTAGGAAGCTGGAACCTGATTCACAAGGAGAATTTGATTGCCTTGTTGCCACTTTAGAGCTGTTAGCACCAGACAAAGTACAATTTTTCCAAAGTATTAATTTGTGTTGAAAAATTCATAGTAATGAAGTAAAAATCTGTTGTGGAAGCTCAGTGATCACAAGTGGCTGTTTGATTTGGCCTTTCATCATTGACATTATCAAGCACTTCTCAGAGCTCAACCCCAAACTTGAACCAGTTCCTCAGTTGCCTGCTTTCAAATGTGAAACCATTTGAAGCCAAATTAAAGCAAGTGCAATCAGACAGGGGTAGCCCTGTGTTTTTTCCTACTCTCCAAAAACAAAAGCCTGTTATGACATCTGAATATGAAAATCCTGCAGGCATTTGGTGAGAGGTTTCAGGACATGAGAAGTAAACAAATGGAACTAAACGTATTTGCTACACTATGTATTGTGCGACCAGCTGATGTGCCTGACAAGCCACAGCATTAAATCATTGTGGTGCAAAGAAACGATGAACTCTAAGCAGCTACAACAATTGTATTTATTTATTCATTCATTCATTATATAGCACTCTTTAAAACACAGTTACAATGCGCATACAAAAAGCTAAAAAAAATCTGTGACCCTCAACCAACTTCAAGAGTTGGTTGTCACAATTTTTTCAAGTATTTTTTTAAATTTAAAAAAAAAAGGTAGCTTGGCGATTGCTCTGTTATTCTTTAACTGGGCTGAGTCTGCAGAGGGTTTTGTAAGGAGTGGCTGAAGAGTGGCAATTTTAAAATAGTCAGGGACAGACCCAGATATGAGAGATTGTTTGAAAATAGCGAGCAAGCTGGGATCTAAGACAGCAAGGATGGATTGTAGGAATTTTGTAGGAATTCTATCACATAGACAAGAGGAAGGATGCAGATGAGCTACAGCGTTGAGAAGGATCTGCAGGAAGATAGGAGCAAATTCAGACAATAAATAAGAAAACGGATCAAAAAAAGGTAAGTATAATTGTCACAGACAACAGAAGATGACAGGGATTTACAAGATGGCTAATGGTGCTTAACAGGAATCTTGGATTGTGTTTCCTACTATCAATTGAGCCAAAAAAAAAGTGTCTGATTCATTTTAAGCAACAGTGCCTTCATATGGAGCTGATGAAAGTTGTGAGGATTTCCCCTCTTTTCAAAATAGACTCTTACAAAGACTATTTTCTGCTCAAGACTAACTGACCCAAACTCTGTGTAAGTACAATGAGTGCAATGTTTAAACCAGAGTCAAATTCCTTGTGTGTGCACACATACTTGGCCAATAAAGTGGATTCTGATTCTGAACACCATTGCTGTAGATTGAATAACCAAAGAACATATAAAGTAGTTAAAATTATTTCAAACTTCTACAGCAATGAAATGCAACATACACATTAATGCAGCACTAATATTACTCAAAAACACACACACACACACATATATATATCTATATATATATCTACATATATATCTATATATAGATATATATAGTAAAAAACTTAAAGGGACCATTTTACTACATAATTAGAACTTTTACTTTTAATAGTTTAAATACATTTTGCTCATAATACTTGCATACTTTTACTTGAATAAGGCTTTTAATGCAGTGTACCAGTGTACCCTTGCTTTTCACCGTGTGTTATTGTTACCTTTCGGTATTATTATTACTCTTATTATTACAATGTGGTATTATTGCTTTAATTTAAGTAAAGGATGTGAACATCAATTGACACTCTGCAGTTTGAGTTTCCTCAGGCCTGAAAGCTCTGAGGGGGATTAGCTTTGCTTGGACAGTTACAAATGACTGTTAAGCCAAGAGCACGAAAACACACTTATCATCAACATTTTGCTGGATCATGCTGCTTCATGCTTCAGTGAAATGAGAGTTGTCACCGATCTCTCGAAATTCTTTGTGTGGGACCATTCTTCAGGTGCTGTGCGAAGTTTGTTGCGATAGTGTAGAGTGAAAAAAACTGAAATGTCTTAACAGAAGTTAGAAATGGCATAAAAGATATTAAAAAGTCATTGAGACTATAGTACTTGTCATTCTGGGATTATGGTATAGTTCACCCCCCCCCACCCCCCACCCCAAACACACACACACACACACACACACACACATACACACATACACATACACATATGTATGTATGTATGTATGTATGTATGTATGTACGTATGTATTATAATAATAATAATAATAATAATAATTTTATTTGTATCACATTTTATATACATATGTATGTGTGTGTCTGTATGTATGTGTGTGTGTGTATATGTATATATACATAAATTTTAAACACACACACATATAAATATATATATATCAATTTTACTGTCTTAAACAGTGATTTAAATGCCAATTTGATTGAACTGTATTGTTACTGTGTTAGTGTGACACTCAAACGGGTCACTAGAGGGCACATAGTGCTTAGGAGAAACCAAAAGCCTTGGAGGAAAACATTGCAGGATCAATGCTGCAGTTGAGCTGAACACAAGCAAATCTTTTCTGCCTCTGTGTTTTATATACAGCGTGTCAAAGTAAAGATGTTTAGTGAGACACTGCCATGCTAGGCAAGCAGACCTGCTGCTAAAATTCACAGTACAATAGAAATGCCAATGAATAATGCAAAAGAGATTTATTTTGTGTAGTTAAGTGATCTGAATATGTATACAACGCTGGTACATATATTTCCGTTCTGTTAAACCACCATGTTCCTGCATATGTGTGTTTGCTACTGAGTTTCTAAGATATGTATATAAGAGTAATTTGTGAATGTGTGACAGTGGAGTAAAATGAGTACTGAAGTTAATAGTGATTGTAAGAATGCCTGTTAATGTTGTAGATTAAAACTGACATTTTGAACTATGGAAAATTAGTAATCAAAGTAGCATAAATCCTGCAGTTGAGCTGAATACAAGCAAACATTTCCTGCCTCTTTGTTTGACATACAGCTTGTTTGCTGCCCATCCAGGTTCCCCTAGGCCTGAGGTGGGCGACAATAGCACCTTTCGTTAGCATTGCTCTGTAATGTCACTTGCATATGGGCTTGCTTATATCCGTTGCCTTTTGTTGTTCACATGGCCAAAATGCAAATGTGTGTGTGTGTGTGTGTGTGTGTGTGTGTGTGTGTGTGTGTGTGTGTGTGTGTGTGTGACCAGGTATTTATCACGTTGTGGGGACAAAAATCTGTTTACGCAGTCACATTGTAGGGACTCACCTGCCTTATGGGGACAAAATGCAGGACCCCTTAATGTAAATCATTAAATTTTAGGGTGAAGACTGAGGATAGGGTTATGGGTTAGGTCAGGTTAGGTTGAAGGACAATGATTTGCACCCCCTCTAGGGGTGCAAATCAGCACTGGCACAAGTTTTCTTCGTCATTTTATGTTGAGGGAGGTTACGTATTTAGAAAGAAAATAACTCCCTAAAATAGCCATGTGCAGCCCAACAGAAGGGTTTTTTAGGTGGGGATCACATTTGGAACCAGCCAAGTATTTGGATCCTTTTGGATCTTAGGAAGTAGATAAAATAATCTTGGTCTTGGATCTTGTAATAGTTGGTGTTACTTAATTGTCTTTCCGCTTCCCATATATAGTTCTTTAAATCCTGAATGCGGATTTGTCCCCCTTTATCTGCGCTTTTGATTATTATATCCGGGTTATGCTTTAATTTTGAAAGGGCGTGCGCTTCTTCCGGGTTGATATTGCGGTTGTTGTAGTTTTTGCGTTTGAAGCTACGAAATGCTGTGATGTCCTTGTGGATCAGGCGCTGGATTGGAGGAGACAATGTGTTTTCTTTCGGTTCCCAGTTCGAGGGAGTTGTGAAAGGAATCCGTTCCTGTGAGTCGTCGAACCCGAAATGGTCCAGTAGTTTCAAACGGCGATGATACATATGGATGTCTCTATGTAATTCACTAGGTCAGGTTAGGTTAGGTATAGGGTTAGGAATAGGCAAATAGTGGTTATGGTTAGGTTTGTTAGGGTAAGGCTCCAGGAAATGAATGTAAGTCTATGTAATGTCCCCACAAGTGATAAAAACACAACGTGTGTGTGTCCGTGTGTGTGTGTGTGTGTGTGTGAAAACTTGCTGTGAGATAGACAAGCGGTGGCTGACATGACCTAAATTTTATATCACAGTTTCTATTTTGTTTTGGGTTTTTTTTTTACGGTGGTATTACATCACAGTATTACAAGAAAAGTATTGAAACATGTTTCATGACTATAAAATGATTGATTCTGTAAATGCAGTCTGGTGGCTTTGGTGAAAGCAATTTAGTAGTTGTTTCTGGGTAAACAAGAAAGAATCTTACTCTTTAACAAAAAGGTCTATCTCTGTAGGGATCCTTTCCATAATGTCATCACACACTTACAACAACAATTGAAATGTTATGTATATAACTTCTGTTCCCTGAGGGAGAAGAACGGGATACAACACATATTGTATGGGATATCATGCCTCCGCGTGGCCTGACTGAAGACACCTTTATTCACGCCTTTACGGCAGATGACCTGTGGTGACGTATGTTAGGCCCCGCCTGCACATATATACGTGCACCACCACAGTCATCCTTCAGTTCGATAGCCGCTCTTCACCGAGCCCAGCTGCGCAGCAGGGCAACATAGTGTTCCCTCTCCCTCAGGAAACAGAAGTTATATTCATAACATTTCATTCCTTTTCAGTACAACACATATTGTATGGGACATGTATACACGCACCGCAGAGCAGCCACCGGAGCCAAACCTCCAATACTCTAGTGCATTGTAGACCCAGCAGAAAGGACAGAGTGAGCCACTGAAGGGGCTGTCACGTCCAAACGATAAAACTGAACAAAAGTGTGTGGTGATGACCAACTGGCTGCAGCGCAGATATCACTCACAGAAACCCCTTTAAACAAGGCCCATGAAGCCGCCATGCCCCTGGTTGAATGTGCCCTCACACCTTGGGGCAACGGAAGACCCCTGCTGCTGTATGCTTGGGAGATAGCCTCCACAATCCAGTGGGAAAGCCGCTGTTTAGACAGCGCTTTGCCCTCAGCCGGATTAGCAAAACAGACAAACAACTGACAAGCTACATAACAATTTGACTTTTTATGCTAATTTTGTCCCAAAAATGATAGGCCCCTAAACTCCATGGGCCCCTGGGCTTCAGCCCAGGTAAGCCCGTGCATTAAGGTGGCCTTGTCTGCAGACTCAATAGGCTCAAATGGGGTCCACAAAGAGCCTCAAGCACCAACGCTAAATCCCATGAGGGAATGCTGGGTTTAAACACAGGCCTCAGCCTGCAGACTCCCTTCAGGAAGCGCATAGCAAGAGGGTCAGCGCCTGGCATCACTTCCTCAAAACCAATGTGGCATGCAGATATAGCTGCCAAATAGACCTTAATCGCTGAGAAAGAGAGACCCTTATCCAGCAGCTCCTGAAGGAATGTTAAAACATCCACAATAGAGCACTGAAATGGCAGTACATTTCGGTCCTGACACCACTGCTCAAACGCCCGCCATTTGTAGGTATATAGGCCCCTAGTAGATGATGCCCTCGCACTCTGGATCGTTGCCACCACATTTGGGGGCAGATCCTGAGCTATTACATTGGACCTCTCAACAGGTAGGCATGTCGTTGCCACAGTTCTGGACGTGGGTGAATCACCTCTCCTCCCGCCTGGGAGAGGAGGTCCCTGCAAAGAGGGAGCTGCCAGGGCCTTGCCGCTAGCAGACTGATTATCTCTGCGTACCACGACTTCACCGGCCAGCGAGGGGCCACGAGGATCAGGGAGAGCCCCTGGCGCACCCTCTCCAGAACAGACAAAATCATTTTGACCGGGAGAAATGCATACAGCAGCGTATTGGGCCATGTGTGTGCTAGCGCATTTGTTCCCAGGGGAGCACTGCGGTCTGTTATGGAGAAGAACAGGGAACCGTGGGTATTTGCTCTGGAGGCAAAAAGATCCACTTCTGCCCTGCCGAAGCGATCCCATATCTGAGACACCACCAGTGGGTGCAATCTCCACTCCCTCACCAGAGGACCTCCCCTGGAGAGAAGGTCCGGCCCCAGGTTCAAGTGCCCTGGAACATGTGTGGCCCTGATGGACAGAAAATGAGTACTGCACCAGAGCAACAGAGAGTGAGACAGTTTTAACAGGGGAAGGGAGCGTGTCCCTCCCTGCTTGTTTATGTAGGAAACCACCGTTGTGTTGTCTGTCCTGATCAGGACATGATGGCCTGTCAGAATGGGACAAAAATGCTTCAGAGCTAAAAGGGTCGTTAATAGCTCCAGGTGGTTGATGTGGTACCTGCATTGTGCTGGTGTCCAAACCCCTCTCACTGCTGCGCCCTCGCACAGCACCCCCCACCCCCTCAGGGATGCGTCTGTGGACACCATCTTGCTGAAAAACACTCTCCCTATAGGAGACCCTCGTTGTAGTAAACCAGGTTCTCTCCACAGGAGAAGAGCCGACATGCAAGACGGAGTTATCATCAGCCTCCTCTGGAGGTGACGTGGCGCGCACAGCTGGTGAGATACAGTCCACCATTGAAACGCTCGCATCTTTAACAGCCCGAGCAGCACTACAGCGATCACAGATGCCATCATGCCTGTCAGCTGTAAAATTGTCCGGAAATGCAATTTGCGTCCCAACTGAAATTGAGCGAGGCAGCAGTGAAACGCAGCTTCCCTGTGCTGACAGACGCGCTCGGCTCGAACCGGAGCATATTTCTAACCTGTTCAAAACGAGTGCCCCCTGTACAGGGGGTAACCTGGGACGCATGTGCACGTCGATGATCGAGGGTCACACTCATAAACACCAATCCTAACTTGTAGCATACCAGAATAAGGGGAGGAACTCAGCTAAAAGCCTCTACCAAGCATTGCCACCAAAACGAAACCTAATTCATACTGCAATAAATTATATGGGCATATAACGAAAACACGAAAATAGTGTCTGCAGTGTTCACCACTTTATACAAGCCACAAAAGCCTGATATCATATGAAAGCAGAGAGTCTGATGATCATGAAGATGTCTGCCTCCTCACTGTGCAACGAAAACTCAGCGAGCCAGCAGCCAAACCGTAGCGGAAAAATATTTCTCAAAATCATACAGTATGTCTTATCTTTGCTGTTTTGCGGTCAAAAGGAATATTCCAGCTCGAAAACACTGCTACTATCTGCTCCTATGACTCTGTGTTAGTTTGAGATCGACCGCGATGGTCCTGGTTGTTTACATAATGAGGAGGGGGCTTCTACAGTAGGGGGGAGTGCTCTTCATGCAATAAACTGTCTTCGAGGTTACTTCCTTCTGGATCATCATTGGTGTTTCTATGGTAACTTTGGATGCTTCCCCTCAAATGTCAACAGTTTTGACTGATCCATAGAGGTATGATTATGAAATCGGACCACTGGGTTGCTAAGTTATTGAGTTGTGTAAATGCGTATGTGTAAATGAGTTTCAGCGCTCCCTCATATTTACGCACGAACGTGCAGAGCGCAGGCGCACGCTGCTGATCAGAGAGAGGCGTTGTTTCACTTTCTGCACTTGCATTTTTCGACATTTTGTGAGAGGCAGCAACAATGGCAACCAGAAAGGGTCTGCAAAACTGTTTTCAACAGAGGAGGTTCTCCTATACTTGCAGTAGATAGCGGAGCTAGCGTTTACCCGGAGGACTCATCGAGCAATGACGAAGATTTGTGCACGCATCCGAACAGTAGTCATGGCTCTGGTGAATCAGAGTCGGATTATATTCCATTGGAGAGGTATGTAATCTTTGTTTTGTTATGAATTACGTATTGTTGAATTGCATGCCCATCTACCACATTGTCCAGCAATAAATTGAACTGGTTCAAACTTATTGTTGCTGCTATTATCATGGGAAATATGAACTAACTACAGATATGAATTTCCCGTGGGGATGAATAAAGTATCTATCGATCTATCTATCTGTAGCAGAACTGGTCTGTAGCTGACCCTTCTCTCACCTCTTTGCATTGCTCAGGAGAAGTGTAGTGATAAAACAATCAGACATTTAAGAGTTATTGACCATCTGGAAGGTTCACAGAGCGAACCCAGGCAGAGACAGGATGTCTGGTTTAGAGACCTCTTATCACACTCTTTCAGGGCAACAAGAGTCACTGACAACACTTTTACTTCTAATTTACATTCGGTCAAGACGTTCTCATGGAGGTGCTAACTCTTTCTTGATAGCCCATGGGAGTTAAGGACAATAAAACTGCCTGGATGGACGAATGCCATGTCTCAAAGGAATCTTCAAACCAGATAATGCTGATGGGTTGTAAATTAAACATTCCTGAAGCAAACTGTTCTGTATGTCTGTGTGCCTTTTTGCTTAACCTACCAAATTAACCAAATCTCAATGTTTGATTTAACTGTAGATGTTATTACATTGCTAAGCTCATGATCAGTACCATAACAATGCTTTCCTGGTTTTCCTAACTTACAGAATGCCGAAACTGTGAATTAAACTATTTCAAAGGTTTTCTCTGAGTTTCTACCATGTAACCATACCGCCATCTAGAGGTTCATAGCGGTTAGGTTGAATGTGCTTAGCGGATACATTTATTAATAAGTAACCATAATAGCGATAATCATTTCGGCAAATATAGTCTGCCCTTCTTTATTCCTTCATCATATTAAAGTAGTTATACCCTTAGTCATCATGTTTGTTAGGATTAGTATTAGGAAATGTTACCATGTTCATTGTTTAATGTTGTCGTTATTCATAAGAACTGTCTAACGCATGTAGTGAACACGCATGTTGTTGTTGAAGTGCCATTGAAAATTGATCATTTAAAATATATTCGATTGACCATAGTGAGAAGCAGATGAGTCCCTCGTATGAATCATTAATTAATTCTCGCTCTGTAGGATGAAATCACGTTGCGCGTCTGCGAACCATCCTACATGCGTGACACCCTATTGATTAGACACGCCCTGGAGCGATGAAAAGGTTAGTCGCGTATAGCGGACTTCAGTTCAGTTTCCTTTTTCGTCTTTTTCAGTTTTCCTTTTCGTCTTGTTCTAGTTCTTGTTTTTCCTTTCTTTCAGTTAATCTAATTTTTGTGTTAAGTTCTTTGTCTTTAGTTTTCAAGTATTTTTCCGCTCCGTCATTTTCTCAGTCTTTTTGCTGCTGCTCACAACTACGCAGAGTGGCCTGATTTAATTCTGCAGAAAACGCACTTTTCTAATCTTCGTGAAACTTTCATTTTTGCTCGCCACGCCAAGCCGCATAATTCCTACTTTTGTTGTTAAAGTCTAGTCACGTAATAATAACTTTGAAGACATTTTCGACCGGCCATCGAAGAGTTTCTCAATCTTATTATTAGTAATCAAAAGTCTTGCCAAACGGCCAACAACTAACTGACCACATCGAAGACCTGTAGCCTGCTGCTGACCCGCTGGTCCGGGTTAAAGAACCATCGGAAGCCGTTCCTCGTCTGTAACCAACACCAAAGACCCTCAGCTCCCGAGACATCCCTGTCCAACACCAGTTCTCATCAGTGGTTCGCTTGATTCATCCGGCAGACTGCTGTACGGTCCAGAGTGACTGACAACCGGAGCCTCTTCATGTTAGCTCGGAGCAGACATCTACAGGAACATCGCTGACAAAGTAGGCATATTTAAGTGGTTTTGAATAAGAGTTGGTCTGTGAGGTTGAGATATTGTTAATTTGTCTAAATTCTCTAAATCGTTCATTCAACAAGTTAACTTCATATTCGCGTCCCCATTTTCCCTTTAAAACCTACTTCTCACTATCGCCAAACTCATTTTACCATTCTCTTGCCATAAGTTCCTCTGTGCAGTGTTCGTGTTAATTTACCTCATCCATATAATCTTTTACATTATCCATGATTCATATTCATTTCATTATTGTGTTTAATAAATAATCTTTTGCATACAAGTCGTTGTCAGACGGTGTCCTTTTGAGCTGGATATAAGCAATCCCTGTACTGAGAGTTCACGCCTTAGATTATCAGACTGATCTACCGTTGATTCATTCGTTCCCTACATCAGCTTTAACAGATATAATATACAAAATCCTTCTTAACTGAAGAAGGTTGGTGCCCCTAGTAATATTAACGAATGTAACATTAATTTAGAGGTAATTCCCCTACATATCTATCTATCATTTTACCAATATTGTTACTTGTTGCTTTGGATCTACATTTCATTTTCAAAACATTACGGCCAGGGTTCTAAATTAACTTTTTTGATCACCAGCCAATGTGGCTGGTGACCCTCTAAAGTTACCAGCCAATCAGAATTTCCACTAGCCAAATTTTTTCCCGGTGAAAATAAGAGAGATTATGAGTGCCACTGAATGCATTTGATCATTTTATTTACATTGTTGGCATGAAAAATGCACAGAAAGTACAACACATGAAACAAAATATACACAGAAAGTGCAAACATTTAATTTATACAAACAACAAATGCTGTCAGATTTATTATTTTCTAAAAGACATTTTTCCAGTAAGTATTTAGTATCATTACATTCCTAATAAATAATGTATTTTTCCTTTCAACTTAAAGTGTTTCTGCTTTCCTTCTTTAATAAGAAATATATATAAGTAACAGCCATGACTTAAACACTTGCAAAAAATTGCATTGGTAATAAATTGAATTATGTATGTACAACTAGAAAACACAAATAGTGCAGCAGTCAGTATTGCAGACTCCTTAGGCTCTCCTGATGACTTCGGGCACTCTCATGGTCCTTTACTGCCTCGACTTTAAATTATTAGTCCCCACCACAAAATTATTCGTCTTGTTTTTTTCTTTTGTGTACATGCGGCAATCCTTACAAAACATGACGGCATTTTCGTGATCAAACACGAGCCATTCACGACCTGTCAGCCATTTAGCGTTGAACTTTCTTTTCTTCGTTTCGCACGCTTTGTCGACATTCTCATCCCCTGCCTCCTTCCTCTTCTCGCCCCCAGACGTCTGTCCGAACCACCGCAGCATTTAGTTTAACTTTACTTTTTACTTTTAGCTAGCTCAGTCTCCTTTTTTACAGTTTATACGCCGCCGTTCATTCTTCTTCTTCTTCTTTGTGTTTGCGTTTCCGTGGTTTCTCGCGCCGGTTGCACTACAGACTGTAGTGTGCCTGCGCACAGCCAATGGGCGTCTTGTACGTCATCACGTAGCATTACGACAGTGTTCATGGGAAATGTAGGACGGACTGTCAGGGGGACAAATGACCAAGAACTGTAGAGCGGCTCTGACTGACATGATTGCCTAATGCATTACCGGCCAAATTGGCTAGTAAGTTTTTATTTACACCCGCCAATATGAATTTTAAATTAATTTATTTATTTACCTCTGGTTCCACAGTGATGATACATCTTCTGAGTGTGCTGGTCCATCCACATCTACTCCAACTTTGCATCATGTCCCACTCCCAACACATATGTGAGTGTTCCCTACCCCCTACCTACACAATGGCAGGGGGTGCTGTTTCCCCCACCCCCACCTACCTCAGACAAGGGGTGTGAAAAAGCTATTTGCCTGCTATTGCTCTTTCTTTTAGGCCTGTGAATGAAACATCTACTATCCACTTTATTTTGTAAATGCACACACAAAGAGAATTAGTTTACCAACAAGGCTTGTTTACCCTATATTATTAATTGTCTGTTTGGAGATAGATTTTCAAAACAAGGATAAATAAAAATTACAATAATAATGATTT
The DNA here is from genome assembly GCF_051107435.1 of Chaetodon auriga. Lineage (NCBI taxonomy): Eukaryota > Metazoa > Chordata > Actinopteri > Chaetodontiformes > Chaetodontidae > Chaetodon > Chaetodon auriga. The sequence continues at coordinate 26,224,084 of NC_135083.1, forward strand.
CGACTCTATATTTCTTTACTCATTGTACAACTCCCTCTGAATGGCCCTTGGACTTTTCACTGCCTGTTCTGATACATATTTGACCAACTCATTTTTGCACATCCTACTGTTTATTTTCTTAGTATATATATTTTGTTTTATATTTTGTTGTATATTTTGTTTTGTTTTGTTTTTGTTATTTGTTTTTTATATTATATTTTGTTTTTATATTTGCTTATATATAAATTGCTTTCTTTTTTCTTTCTTTTCTAATTTCATTCTAATTCTATAATTCTGTCTTGTAAGTAGCACCTGCAACAAAAACAATTTCCCCTCGGGGATCAATAAAGGAATTCTGATTCTGATTCTGATTCCACAGTGATAATCGTGATGATGACGTGTTTGGGGCAGCTTCATCCACCACTTCTGCTCACTTCACTGCAACTCCAATAACCAGGCGACGCACATCTGTTCCAGCGTCTCTCCCTCCCCCTCAGCAACAGCCTGCAACAATTACCCGCACCTCCCAGGTAAAGAGACGGCATGTTTCTCCTTCCCTCCCTCCACCACCATCTTGCGCCAAGCAAAAGAAAAAGGCAAAGCATGGTTGAGGTGGGTCTGCCTCTACCACTTCAGTGAGGGAGGAAGAGGAGGAAGAAAGGTGGCACGACAAAGAGGAGATGGACACAAGGCCTAACCCAGTCAGATTCACGCCAGCCAGGACCCAGGGCCCAACGTTTGACACCACAGCACCATGGTCACCCCTTTCACTGTTCAGACTCTTTTTTAGCCCCTCTGCAGTACGCAGTATTATCAGCAACACTTACGCTAATGCTGCTAAAAGAATAAAGGCTGGACTGAAGTTCAAATGGATGCCTCTAAGCGACAGCGACTTCTGGATTTTCATGGCCATCGTACTTTTCACAGGCCTTGTGTCCATACACCACAGATCAGACTGCTGGAGACAGGAATGGCCATATGGGTTTTCCTTCCCCAGGAACAAAATGACACGGGAATGTTTTGAGACAATCTTGTTCTCACTGCACCTTAGCGAGAGCGGATGACCAAAATGACAGGAAGAAGAACACTGCTGATTATGATAGGCTTTTTAAGATCAAGCCTCTTTACACTGAAATAGTGTCTGCCTGCCTGACCCATTTTCAACCATACAAAAACATTTGCATTAATGAGCGGATGGTGGTGTCCAAGGCCCGCATCAGCATAAAACAGTACATGAAGAAAAAGCCCACAAAGTGGGGCTATAAAGTATTTGTCCTTGCTGATGCCCAAATGGCATACACATTAAATTTTTTTTGTGTACCAGGGGAAGAATGAGTCCACCACAGCCCATGGTCTGACCTTCTCCTCTGTATGGGACCTGCTGCCATTTCAAACGCTGGGTGGGGGCTACACACTGTATGTGGATAATTATTACACCAGCCCTGCCCTGTTTGAGGAATTAGGAAAGAAAAACATTCGCTGTTGTGGGACAATCCAAACTAATCGGGTCGGCTATCCGAAAACAGAGGTCAATAACCTGCCCAAAAAGGCTGAGAGGGGAGATATGCGGTGGCTCAGAAGAGGCAAACTTCTGTTTCTTAAGTGGACGGACACCCGTGAAGTTAACATGTGCATGACTGCCCATGAAGCCTATTCTGGACTAACAGTGAAAAGGAGGGTGAAAGAGGCTGGTGCCTGGAATGTAAAAGCTGTGCCTGTGCCCACTGCTGTATTGGACTACAACCAGTTCATGGGTGGTATGGATTTATCAGATGCATTAATAAAATATTATTGTGTACAGCACAAAACAACTAAATGGTACAAGACACTGTTTTACCATTTCATTGATATTGCAGTGGTGAACAGCTTCCTCCTCCACAAGGAGCTGTGCAACAAAAAGAATGAGAAGCCACACAGCCCGAAGATCTTCAGGGAGAAGCTAGCTAAAGAAATGCTGGACTTTGGTGTAGGCTCAGCACCACCACCACAACCACCACCAGTCACCTGCATGCCAATGTTTTATGGGCCCGACGATATTGAGGGTGAGGACAAGAGGAAGTACTGCCAGAGGTGCCATGATGCTGGGCACAAACGACAAGACACGTGTCTACTGCAGGAAGTGCCAGGTCCCTCTGTGCTTTATCAAAGATAAAAACTGTTTTGTGGAGTGGCATGATGCAAGACAGTAGTGTGACTGATGAGATAGCAATGCCCCACAATATTTTGTAAATAGTTGTACATTTTTGTTTATGCACATACAGGTGCTTCTAGTTATTGTAAATATGTGCAGTGTTTCTGTTATGCTTGATTATACACTTTATTTATTTATTTATTTTTTTTATTTCAATGTTCTACGCAAATACTTTTTGTTCGTAATATATCTGCTCCAGTTGGAGTCAAACTTCATTTTGGTTTTATGGTCTTATTTGAATGGGAAAATGTATAGAGGTTTGGGTGAGTTTTCAAAATGAGTCAAAAACAGTTGTATTTGGGTGGAATGAATAACCATAGAGATATATCAGTGAAATATAATTAGTAAGAACTGAAGGATGACTGTGGTGGTGCACGTATATATGTGCAGGCAGGGCCTCACATACGTCACCACAGGACATCTGCTGTAAAGGTGTGAATAGAGGTGTCTTCAGTCAGGCCACGCGGAGGCGTGATATCCCATACAATATGGGTTGTACCGAGTGAATTGACTGAAAGGGAACTGAGTCTGTCAGTGGCAAAAACAAATACTTTAGTGGACGTACACTGGTGGTGCACAAATGCCTGGAGGGATTACACACTGAAAAGTCTGTTGAATTTACATAAAATAAACATGTACATCGTTTGCACTTATTAAAGTTATTTTAAATGATAAAAATGATTTATCTATGTTCAATATGTAAAATTCTGTATGTTAAACCAACATGACTTTTATTTACAGTGCATTAAATTACCCTATGTTAAATTAAGAAAACTTTTTATTGTAAAGTATATTTATTTACCTTATGTCAAACTAACATGACTTTAATTTAAGCTTTTTAAAGTTTTGTATATAATCACCTCATAATAAAACAATGCAAGTTTTCTATGTTAAGTACTAGGGATGAGCAAGTACACCACTATCTGTATCTGTATCTGTTCAGCCATCTGAATTATCTGTATCCGTATCTGTACTCGGCGTGGGCGGGGCATAAATCGAAAGTGGGCGTGGGAATGGATGGGACTTAAATTGGTACATTATTATAAAGTCTGAAATTTGTTGCTATAGTTGCTATATTTATTGTTTATTTGAAAACTATTTACAGAACAGCCTCAAAATTGAAATTCAAATCAATGTTTTTGATCACAAAAGTAAGAGAACTATTTACAGAACAAGTTTTTTATGGACTCAGAACATGAATATTCTCAAGTGTATCACCAACCAAACTAAGAGAAAGCAGACGGTAAAAAAAAACAAAAAAAAGAAAGAAAAAAAAAACCCGACCGGAGTGGAGGCAGTGACCCACGCGACACGAGCCGTTTTCAGCTCTGTCTTGTCAAATGCACCGCGTACGTTACGAAACAAGTTCACCAAGTAACTTTACATATCATACAAACCGAAATAGAGGCGAGCTGAACAGCATTTCAGAGAAGAAAAGGGCCAAAGATTTTGAGTATGTCAACCGCCATATATTTGTGTATGTATGTATTGATCTATTCATTTATTTCATTACTTGCACTGTTGTACCTTGAAAAGCGCTGTATATGATCTTGCTAAAAGATATTATTTTGATTATTATTTTTACATACACAGGATCCCGCCTGAGTTCAGGCACGGGTGGCAGACAGTGGACACTCCATCTATTTTAATAAGTAAGTACGGTGTTATGAATCAATCTCTACGAGTTGTGCTCCCATGTAATCCTTATGTAGGTGTGGGAATGGCTTCCATGTCATTCTTGTGTAGGTTTGGAAGTTTTTTATGGTATTGAGTTTAGGTTCCCAGGTAATTCCTGTGTAGTGCTGGGACAGTTTGCACCTGACCAACGGGGCAGTGTAAACCAGTTTCAAGTAATTCCTTTGTATTATTGAAACTGTATGAGCAGAAATAGAAAAACTGAAAAAAAGAAGAGAGATATCGGTGCAGCAAGAGGCTATTGGAAATTATGATTCTTGTAAAAGAGCTCATTATACGTGTGTGTGTGTGTGTGTGTGTGTATCTACAACGTTGTGTTCATGTCTACCTAGGTTTTATGTGTTATTAGAAAATAGCAAGGAGTTCTAGATAATCCTTATAGAAATTCAGAATGTCTAAGAGATATAATTAGAGATTGAAATAGGAGTGGTTGATGCTACTGTAATAGAATATATATAGTATAAATATAATAATATTATATATCATGATATAGAGTACTCCATCACAATAAAATGGGCATGAGTGAAGAAACTATAAAATAATATGGAAAATAAACTTTGTTGTGACTCATTCGGTGCCTAGTATGTACGCATACTAAAGGGGTGCGTTGCTCGGACTGTGTCATACAAACCATCTGGTTGAATGAGTTACTCAAAGGTAGTGTGTGTTTGATAAGATCCAACCATACTTGTATAGGAAGATAAGTGTGACTGTGAATTTTGTGTGACTGATAAGTCCATTGAGAGTCTAAAGCACACCTGTCCCAGTAGTGAGTCAGTTAGAATTATGGGGAGCAAAAAGGGAAAATTAAAACCTTGTTTCTCCCAAGAAGTCTCCGTCTATAGCAGCATCTTTGACTACTGGTTGCGAAGTCAAGCGGACAAAGGGGGCGTACCCCATATGCCTATGATGGTGTTTCCCAACCCCCAACCACAACCAACGGGTGAGGATTGATACTCAATGTACAGGGTGTTAATGTGAGCATTGCTCCTGTTTTCAGTCTCTCATAAATCAAAGCGCCATTGTGGAATGCCCTGATTCACCATATAAGACTCCCAGCTTGCCTGTAAAGAAACCAAATGGGGGTTGGAAACCAGTCAAAGTAAATGAAGTTGTTCAACATCCAGACCAATTGTACCTAAAGTTGCAACATTAATGTCACAGGTTCTGGCAAACTCCTGTTGGTTTACAGTTATTGATTTGGCAAATTCATATTATTATTCAGCATTCCTGTTCACCCTGACTCGGAATTCTGGTTGGCTTTCACTTTCAATGGTAAACGTTACACTTAGACGCGGATGCCACAGGGTTTTACCCCCAGCCCCACTCTGTTTACTGTGGCTGTAGCTGAAAACCTTTCACATTGGCAGCCATTGCGTGGCAGTGCACTTATGCAGTATGTTGATGATCTTTTGTTGTGTTCTTCTACACAAGAGAATTGTCAAGCTGACACAGTGCTTTGTTTTCTGGCAGAAAACAGTCACAAAGTTTCAAAAGACAAGTTGCAGCTTGTTGAACAATCAGTGCAATATCTTGGCCATATTGTAGTGAACTGAGGTTGTGGCTGCCTTGGGAGACGGGGACAACAATTAGATACTGATGAGTCTCACCTGCTTCAAGCTGTGGCTGCTGCCGGTGACTGTGAACTGATGACTCTCAGCTGCAGGTGATTAGGAGGGAGGTGAACTGGTAAGAGGGAGCAGAGGAAGCGGGAGAGTGCGTCTGGGGAGCGGAGCTTGAGGACGTCGGGGCAGCTTTCCCGACCAAGCAACTGTTGCCCTTGAAGAGGGAGGGTGGGGGCCGTTTGTAGCTACTTAGGGCTGCCGGCAGTGAAGACAGGTAGAGTAAGCAATAGATGTTCCTGTGATAGGGCTGTTGATAGCTAGGGAACAGGGAATTAGGAGTGCCTTACCGCTGCCCAGCTTTGAGTGGGAGCGTCTGCCACGCCGTCAACGCAACCCCAAGCAAGACTAATGTCCTATAAAGACACACTTTATATGTGCACATACTGTGTATGTGTGTGTACATCTGTCACCTTTCAAACAAAAGTTACAAGGTGCTTCATAAAATACAAGTGTGGAGGCTTTTCTAGGGTGGAGGATAGCCATTTAGCATTAGCTTGTTTTTAGTCTTCAAAAGATTTATTTCATACACATGTGCAAACAAGACAGCTTGGGGTTGCTGTAACATATCAATAGAGAATGATATAATTGCATGCAATACTTATCCTGTGTGTTTCAGTTTAAGGAAAGTGATTTTCTGACTTAATATTATTTCTAACTAAGCAATATGCATGATTTCTTCAGGGGCAGACAGTGATGGGGAGAGAAACAGGATGAAAAGGACTCATAACATTGAGACCTTTTTTAAGATAAAGAAAATAAAGGCTGCAGATAACGGTGATCAAGGTATCAGTCACTGCATCCTGAATCAGTCACATTCAAACTCACACACCACCTCTGCCACAATTGGGCTGGACTGTGGAATGGGCAGTTTTAATTTAATCAAGAATTATTGATTCAGTTCTGTTTAATATTTTACGTCTATTTTAATACTCTTTATTGTTGATGAGTGGAAGTGCAGTTGTTGTTTTTATGAGTTAAAGGACAGTTGAATCCATCTGTCTGTTTATCAATCAAATAGGAAGGAATAGACAAGTAGCCTATAGCATAAATATGTCCACAATGTCAAGAAGGGCAGCAGGATGTCTTTCAAATTGATCACATTTGAATAAGTATTACAAGTTCAGTTAATGTTACACTGGTATTGACATTTTGAGTAACTGATAGAACTTTTCCCAGGAACTTTGCATAATGATGAAGTTGAGGGCCCATCATCTGCAATTCAGCATTCTGCAGGTTGGTTAAATATGTAAGTCATAATGGATAATCCTAGGCAATTGAATAAAAACAGTATTTGTTTAAATAACTTCTTGATGCAATAATTGAATATTTCTTTGTGTGATCAGATACTTCCACTAGTGATCAGTTGAATCACGAAGATGTGAACCATCAGAAGTCTCTTAGTCAAAACTGCAGTGACAGTGAAGAGGCCCCCCATGCTTCATACCACATACTATACCACCAACTGGGTATTTGATCTCTTTTGCTTTAAGATTTCAGAAAGCTTATACAAATAATTTATCAATGATGATCAAGTCTAGTGCATTACTCCAACAGGAGACCCAGCTTTTGTTCACAAGATTGTTATTGAATTCAGTATCACTGACTTCTACATTGTGTAGCTTGCCCAACACCCCTGAAACACCCTTTACAGCACAAGGAGGTCACTCCAATTGGAAAAAAGGCCATGCACAAAGATGGGGTGTTTAAATGGCATGATAAATCAGACAGCATGTTAATGCAATGTTTGCTTGGAGTGAATTCAAAAAAAATATTCTCACAGATTGTTCTATACGAGACACTTTGGACCAAGCCTACAAAAAAAAAAGTTGAGGAAAACCGGACATACATAAAAACAATTGCTGAAGTGCTTTGTCTTACAGCCATGCAGAACATTGCTCAAAGGGGACACATCGAAACTGAAGGCTCACAAAACAAAGGAAATTTCTTAGAACTGATTGCAAGACAAAATCCACTGATTGCAAAAAAAAAAATAAAATAAAAAAAAAAATAAAATAAAAGAATGCATCAGGCAATGCCAAGTATCTCAGTAATACAATCCAGAATGAAATTTTGGAATGCCTGTCAGATATGGTCCGGGAATCCATAATACAGGAAGTGAAGGAAAGTGAGTTTTTTTCTATTATTGCAGAAGAAACAAAAGATCTCAAGAAAAGTGAACAACTGTCATTACTACTGAGGTACTATTATAATGGTGCAGTTCACGAGAGCTTCATAGATTTCCAGAGAGCCAGTGAATTAGATGCAGCAGGAGAAAATAATACAGTGTCTGGAAAGATATGGTAAGTCAAGGTAATGATGGGGCAGCAGGGAGATAAAATGGGGTTGCAGCAAGGATTAAAGCAGAGGCCAAACATTTTTGTTCACTGCAACGCACATTGCCTAAACCTCGTTATTGTTGATTTAATGAAAGCAGTGCCTGAAGTTGATTGTTTTTTTTGCACTGCTGCAAAAATTGTATGTGTACATGTCTGGATCTTATGTTCATGAAAAGTGGTTGTCATTTCAGAAGGACATGTATAAAGATACACCCAGAGAGCTACAGAGACTGAGTGACACAAGGTGGGCATGTCGGTACAATGCCTGCAAAAATCTCATGGACAGACTGCCAGCTGTCTTGGGTGTTCTGCATGAGATAGATGTAGAGAACAGTGGTGAGAGATCTGTGGAAACATGGGGTCAATTCATCCAACACTGTCAGCATTCTGAAAGATTCTTGGTTGCTAAGTATGCCTCTGACATGCTTCAAGCACCATTACTTGACATTGCAAGGGCTGTGGACTTAATCCATGCCCTGCAGGAGACTTTAGAGGACTGTAGAGCTGGATTGTTTTGATGATTTTTGGCAGCAAATTGTGGAGACTGCAAATAAATGTAATGTTGCAATTGACACTGTTGAGAAAAGGACACAAAGAGGGACCTCCAGGCTTACTGAGTATCTTGTAGAATCCGCTGTTGGTCAATGTAGATGCAAGGAAGGGGACAAAGATAAGTTCAGGATTGGTGTATTTTACCCCATCCTGGATTGTTTGAATGCAGAATTTCAGAGACCATTCAGCAAATGATTCTGGAGCTTCTAAGCATTCTTTTAGCCATTTCACCTTAAATGTATAATTCAAGTCCATGAAGTCCAGTAAATCAAAACCACCTTCATCTTTAGCTCCAGAAAGCAAGGTTTTGTTTTTTTTTGTTTTTTTTAACAGATGATGGTGCTTATTCTGCCATACAAAGTTAATAAACATGTTATTAATATCCTTACATGTGGAATCATAAACATTGAGGTAAAGGGCAGGGTACACAAATCTGGAAACACCTTCAGCTTTAGTCAAGAGGACTTTCTAAAATTTGGCAAGTCTCTTTGAAGCCAGTTCAATATAGTTTTAGTTTTTTTCATTTTGGGGGGAGAAATTAAGTTGTTGGCGCTCCATAACACTCGTACAGACATGAATACCAAGATATCTAACACACTTTTTGACAGGACTGAATATTTGTTACTAGATCAACATACTTTTTTTTATTGGCATGGGATTTGTGGTGCTGTTTTCGGTTGGCCACGATTCATCTGATGTCCGGCTCCATCTCGTCCATCTCCATCTCTCGTCGTTGCGATACGAAGGACAGCATGTAGACGGCCATCTGTCAGGCTGGATCTCAGCTTGGATTTGTTGATGGCCATAGTGGAGAAGGTCTTCTCACAAATGTATGTGCTTCTGAATAAAGAGCCCATTCTGATAGCATGCTGGCGAAGTGCAGGGTATGCGGATGGGGAAAGTCCTTTGTAGAACTCGATGAGATTCTTGCCACGATATGCTGCTCTAGCCTCGGAGCTCTCCTGCAGGTCGATGAGCTCAAACTGCATTTCTGCACGCTCTTCCTCAGGGACACATGAAAGATGATCTTGAAAGAGGTTGAATGACTTCTCGTGGTCCCTGAAGTCGGATAGGCGGTGGTCGAATTCCTCTCTGAGTTTTTTTTTATGAGGTTATGGTTCTTGTCTAAACGCAGGTGATGTAAAATATGGTGCCCATCTGTGTCTGTGTCATCTACGAGCGCATTGCAGGCGGGAAAATGGGTTAGATCTCCCTGTTTGAGCTGTCCCTGCAGCAGTTCAAGTTTTCGCTGGAAAGCTTTGACATTGTCAAATAGTGTGGAAATGAGCTTCCCATGGCCCTGCAGCTTCACATTGAGATCGCTGAGTATTCAGGTCAACAAGAAGTGCTAGGTCACAGAGCCGTTTAGTGTCACTTAACTGTGTCACATCTTGTCCTTTTGACTCCATGAACTCTCTTATTTCTTTCCTCAGGTTAAAAAAACGCTTCAGTGTGGCACCTCTGCTCAGCCAAGTTGTACTTCACACACATTAGCAGAAATTAGCTAGTGTAGGCTCTTTGGAAGCAACCGTAAATCACAACTTTACTGTACCCCAAACCCTGAGCAAAACTGTTCAATCAACGTTAAACGTATCACATGTTGACCGTGTGTCATGGCAGGATGCAGAAGACAGTGGTTGCTAGGGGGTTGCCCGTGCTCTTGCCTGTTTTGTTTACTTCCATTGTAGGACAGGTACCACGATATACTTTTCTCATAAAATTACTACGTTGTTCTCGTAAAATTACGATTTTTTTCTCATGTAGCAGAACATGCCCTTTAACTGACCTCCTCCCCCCCGCATTCCTTCAGGTGAGCTGGAGATGACAGACATTTCAACTTCAAAGGGTTACCTATCACTTAAACTGTTCTCATGGAGATGCTCATTCTTTCTTTAAAGCTCTACACCAGATGAAGGCATTAAAACCGTCTGAATGGACAATTACCAGGTCTCAGAGAAACCTCCAGAATCAGATAGTACTGACAAGTTGTAAATCAGACATTCCTGTAGCGAACTGTTTTTTGGGTCTGTGTGCCTTCTTTTTTATCACACCAGGACAATGTAATCTGTATATTTGATTCAACTTTGGATGTTCCTACAGCACTTAACTCATTATTTGTATGATATCAATGTTTTTCGTGTGTTTCTAGCTTGTAAAATGACAAAACTATGATCTTAACTCTCATAATCATGTGGCAGGACGGCAGGGTCCGTCTCCACTTGTTGGTTTTAAACATAGTAGGTCAGTGGGGATGACTGTGTGGGCTTGTTCCTTTGCTCCCCCACCCATCGGATGTCACCAGGCTGGGTGCAATTCTACCTTGATTATGGGGCGGGGCTGTGCCCAGCTTTATCTGCCGAAGGGCCACGCGCCTCAGATGTGCGTTGTTCTCTGTTGCTGGAGCTTGGTTGTATGTGGGAGCATTGTTTGGCGTAGCTGGGTGGATCCACGTGACTCTCTCAAGACGCTGGTCGCCGAGCTTCCTCCTTCCTATTCATTCGTCAGTGGAGTCGGCCGTATTCTTGCCGGAGGTGGGGGGCTGGGAGTGCGCTTGTGGCGCGGAGCTGTGCGTAATAATTCACGCACTGCATTGGATTCCTGAGTGTTAAGCTGGGTCTCTTCACGGCTACCTCGCCTGCAACCTGGGAGGCTGCACCTGTCCTGTAGAAGTGCCTCCACCTCTGGAGCGGCCGCTGGCTGCACTACTGCTGGTCTGTCGCTGCGCTTTTGTTACTGCTTGCTTGCAGTTGTTTTATTCTTTTTATTATTGTTATTGTTAGCATTAGTTCTTTTTTTCCCTTTTGTCTGGTTTTTGTTTTTTTTTTTATTTTTAAGCCTTATCAATTTAGTTGTCCCTATTTGTATATGTTTTTATTTTTGTATGGTATTTATGGTTTGCAGTTCGTTTTTATCATTAGTTATTGTTAAGTAGGTTTTGGGATTTGGGTTATTTAGTTATTCCTTAATATATGTTCTTTGTTAATTAACTTTTCTCTGTTTATCGGGCAGCCACTGTTGGGACGGTGTGGCGAGGGACTGACTGACTTTTGCCTGGGTTTCTATCACAGAACCATACTGCCATCTAGAGACTAGTAGCGGTTAGTTTTTAGATACTTAACATGAGACAACTATATTTAGTAGTGCTTAATTCGGCAAATATGATCTGCCTTTCCATGTTTCATTGTTCTATTAGTTGGTTATACTAGTTATCATATACGTTAGTATTGGTATTGAAAAATGTTGCCATTCATCAACAAAATGTGTCTGATGTATGTATATTGGTGTTAGCATACATGTTGTAAACAATGTTGATGTTAAACTCTGTGATTGACCATAGCGAGAAGCAGATGAGCCCACTGCACGCAATTGTTAGTTAATGTTTTCATTCTATAGGATGAAATCACAGCACTCCCCTGTCAATCATTCTAAGTGTGTGAAGGTCTGTTCATCACAGACATGCCCCGGAGCGCCAGATGGTATACTCCCCGTGCAGCGTGCGGCAAGCACTCACTTTCTTCTTTGTTACACTTCTTCTTGGACGTCTTCTTTGTCTTTCCTTCGTCTCACTTCTTTGTTCTAGACCAGTCTTTACTTGTTCTTTACTCACGCCACTTTTTGGCATTTTAGTTTTTCTTTAGTCTTTGTAACTTCAATTTTTGCTCCTTGGTTGTCTATTGGTGTGTTATTGTAATCTTTTGTCGACTTTTGTTAGCCACGTTAAACTGCATAACTTTTTCAGAGTTAAAGCCGAACTCTTCTTTTCTTTAACCATTAAGACAGTCACATAATAATCTTTTTGTAGAAGTTTCCGACCGTCCATTGGAAGTGTTTTCAACTTTATTTTTAACTGAGAAGTTTTGCCATAAAGTCGCCAATCGCTCTGGGCTGAAGTCCTGCAGCCAGCCTCACTCATTGATTCAAGAAATTAACTCTACATTCACGTCCTTATTTTTTCTCAAAACTACTTCTCACTATCGCCAAACTCATCCTTTTATTATTTTGCTATAGCTTCTTCATCCAGTTGTTTGTGTTACATCTTATAATCCATATTATTTGTTGTAGCATTCATTATTCACATCCATTCTCATTATTGTGTCAAATAAATAATACTGTGCATTTAAGTCATTGTTGGACAGTGTCCTTTTGAGCTAGAAATAGACAATCACTGTATCGAGAGCTTATGCTTTAGATGATGAGATTGATCTCCCATTAATTTGTTAATTATTATTAAATCAGCATTCAAAGAAAAGAATAAATAAAATCCTCTGAGCTGAAGAAGGTTGGTGCCCCTTTTATATTAACGAGAGCAAACATTAAACCTAATGTCCTGATCCCCCTACACTCGTTAAATTATGAATTTATTCTCGCAATATTACGACTTTAATCTCATAATATTATGACTTTTTTCTCATAATAGCACGACTTTATTCTGAAGTCTCAAAAAATATTTTTTCTGCTCAATGTGGCCCTAAAACTCCGTCGTATTTAACAGTCTCTTCACAGAAGAGATCATTATGAATATTTTAGTGCCTCTCACGTTTTATATCAATGAAAAATCAGCAGGTTTTTTTTTTTTTTTTTTTCCAATGGCTTCCATGTCATGTAACCTGTTTTATAACTCAGGACAATTAAGACACACCCCATGGTGGTGAATTTCCAAGCTTCTCCTATTTTATATTAATATTTTTATGGAAAAATCTGCATTTTTTTCAATGAAAATAAGATAGAATAGACAGAAAAAGTACACTATTATGTGTGTTTTATGTGTTTTATTTGTCCACTGTAGTAACAATATCTGATATGAATTTTGAGTCAATAGGTCACATGACATGAAAGCTATTGAAAAAAACTGCAACCCTGAGTGAATATCATTGAATATCCAACTTCATGTCAGCTTCTCTTCAGTAAAGAATGTGGCGTTCCACCAGTATGGAGGAATTGTGTTTAGCCTGGCAAGATAGTCTTAAACTATATAAGAAGGCCCTCTGCAGTGCCAGGGCAGCCCATTATTCATTGTTGACTGAGAAAGATCAGAGCAACTCAGAGCAGCGTTCTTTTTAATTATAATATTTCAAGCAATTAGTCACAAAGCTCCGTATGGCTCTATGCTTGGAGTGATATTGTTCACCCTATATGTGGTTACTTAAGGCAATATTATTAGGAAACGCTCCTTAAATTTTCATTGCTATGCAGATGATACCCAGTTATATTTATCAGTGAAGCCAGATGAAATGATGTCTGAGGACATGAAGAATGACATACAACTTTTTGCAACTACGTTTTGACAAAATTGAAGTTATAGTCCCTGAACCTCAGAAACTCACTGTCTAATGATATAGCAACTCTGGATGGCATTGCCCTGGCCTCCAGCACCACCGTAACAAAGAGTTACCTTTGATTTGGATATATCCTTTAACTCCCACATGTTACCTATGTAACATTGTAAAAATCAGGCACATCTTGTCTCAAAGTGATACAGAAAAACTAGTCCATGCATTTGTTACTTCCAGCCTGGACTAGTTGAATTCCATATTATCAAGCTGGCCCAATAAGTGACTAAGGACTCTCCAGACATCCAGAATGATCCAGAATACTGCAACATGAGTTTGGACAAAAACTAGGAAAAGATATCATATTTCTCCCATATTAGCCTCTCTGCACTGGCTTCCCATTAAATCTAGAATAGAATTTAAAATCCTTCTCCTTACCTACAAAGCCCTAAATGGTCAGGCATCATCATATTTTAAAGAGCTCATAGTAGCCTGTTAACCCACTAGAACACTGTGTTCCTAGATTGCAGGTTTGTTTGTGGTTCCTAAAGCCTCCAAAAACAGAATGGAAAGTGGGAAGTTCAGCTATCAAGCTCCTCTTCTGATGACTCATCTTCAAGTCTCGGGGGAAGACACCTTCTCTCTGTGTGAGAGTAGGCTTACAACTTTCCTCTTTGAAAAAGCTCACAGTTAGGTTTGGCTGAGGCTTGAATGTTAAATGGACTCTATTTATATAGCGTTTTTCTAGCCCGATAAAGCTCTTTTACATGTCTGCATTCCCCCAGCACGGTGAGTCTGGAAAGTAGGAGTAGATATGGCCTGCCCCTCCATTCCTCCAGAGGCCGTTCTCTTGTCAGCAAGCAGGCAGTAGCAGAGCATAATGGACAGGCTGGAATGTATGGGTTGACTGTGTCCTGGATGTATGATGGGCCTGAACAGTGCAGAGCACTCAAACTGACAACTCATTCATTCAGACTGACCTTGGCCCACAATAATAAAACAAATTATTTTATTGTTTCTAAATGTAGTACTTGAAGTAGTTTAGCATATTTTACGAAGGCCTTATAGTAGCGTGGTTGTTGCAATTCTTTGGTTATTTTGGATTAAAACATCTGCTAAATAATTGTAATGTAATGAAATATCTGTCTCTTAAGCTGATAAATGCTCCACTACATTCACCAGCTAGTCACTGTGTGTGTCTGCTCTTTGCTGCTGAACAGGCAGTGCACAGTGGGTTTTTCCAACAATGCTATGAGAGCAGAGGGAGTGAACCGAAACAACAAAGCTGTGGCCAGACAAGAAACAATTAACAAACTTTGCTCCATAAAGCTGAGAAGAGCTGCAGATTCAGAATATAATTCTCTTTGGGTTCATCGCTATCAGAGACACCCAACAAATTGTCACATTGTTTTGACATTATTCAATACACCTCTGTTATAAAAAAAAAAAAAAAAGAAGGTGATTTTAGCCTCTTTAAATTACTGTGGAATTCTTAATTGAATTTAGTTTATTTTTCCAATTAATTTTTCTCTTTTTATTTTTGTTGCTTTATTCAAGACTTTTCAGTAAAGTACAAGACATGCCCTGAGATGTAGATGTTTGAAATGACATATTTTCATAATCACAGATTTTTTTAATGAGGGAGAAAGAGAAGATGCAATTTTAAGAATTTTAACAAGATAATAGAACTTTTTTAATAATAACACAATAACATAAATATGTTTCAACTGCCTAAATCTGGTAGCAGTTTTTGCATGCTAAAGAGGAAGATGGCATGTGTGGTGGAAATTCTGAGCTGAAGCTTTATTGCAGGCTTGATGCATCAAGGAGAAGTTGATGATCAACACAATGTCCACAAGTGAACCAAGGAAGTGCCACACCAAATCTTGAAGATGTCCCTTCTAATGGGGTGTATTAATACCCCCAATGTCACATGTTTTCCTTTCTACTCCTTGAACTATTGCCTATTATGGATATTCTATACCTAACTTCTACATTTGTGGTACTCTATTGGATAGTCAAAACCAAACAATAGCACCTCCTACCATACTTACGAATGCCCTGACATCCAACCGTCTAACTGAGGACACGTTGACCTAATTCCTTTAAAAATGTGACATCGAGCATTCCTCCTTGAATTGGTCCTGTCTATGTCTGTATGGTTTATCTATAAGACCTTGGCTACCTCCGTAGTAAGAACAGGAGGAGAGAATTCCTATCTGCTGTCTGCTAGAATGGCCTCTAAATATTATGTTGATGTGTCTCTGTCTGAGGTCTCTGTGTTGTCCAATCTTGAGACCTTTGGGCGCCTTAACTGTACAGAAGGCCTGTGATAGAAAATTCCCTCACAGCATGTTAATGGCTAAAAGGCAAGAGGGTAGTGTCAGCACCACGGTCATGAAAAGTGACAGTTTGAAATAAAACTTGACATGAAATATGTAAAATGTTTTACCTTGAAGAATACCATTATGGAATAAAAATTTGCAAGAAAAAAAAAGCCGTTTAAATACATATGTCTATATTGAAGTATAAGTTATATCCAATCAAATTCAATTATTATGAAGATATGAAAAGCTTTACAAGAGATAAAAATAAACTCTGTGATAAAAATCCAAGATTCAAAGTTTTCCACATTTGTCTGGCAAAAGAATTTAGTGCTCATTGGTAATGTGTCCAGTTAGCAGTCAGTTCAGTCTAATCCACAGCAGAAAGAAAACCTGTCTGGTTGGCTGCTGCCATCAGGTGAAATGTTAAATTGATCTCCATGACCTCCATAATCTCACTGGACAGAACAGTGTGACCGTTGCTTTGTCATAACTCACTGTGACGTCTCCTTCTTGCTGCCTGTCAAATGCATTTATATAACAGTAGTTACTGGGTGTATCACAGTCATATTTCCTGCATGAATCACTTCCTTCTCTCAGCAATTCTATGTTCATCTGACAGTTGGTTGGAAGTAATAGATAAAATTAATTTCTATCCATTCATTTTATTTATTTGTTTTTAACTGGTTATTCTAATCAGGGTGACATGGGGACTGGAGTCAACAATACAACTGTTGCCCATTGAGGCTTCATTACCGCTGTTTAGCCTTTTTTCCTTTTTCCTCCATTTTTTTTTTACTCTTATTAGGGGCCGAAGCAGCATTACTCACCTTGGAATGATTTTAAACTAATTGTGAATATATTATATAATTCAACATCTTACCATGTCCTACTCTGCCAAACACAATAGCAAAAGCTTCATGATTGCAAACTCAACATGTCAAATTAGATATGTGATGGCTGTCACAGCTATGTTTCTGCATGAAATCAGATGCCAACGGCAGGACTGGCTAAAACTAAAGTAGAGATGGCACAGATCTACAGGAACTTTGGCACAGATTTTCTCATATTACGGCTTCAGACTGCATTTGGGCAGAGATGAAGAGAGGACTTCCTTTTAAACACCAGCGAGTATCTACTATACCTACTGTAATGGCATGGGCTTTAAAAAATGACTGAAATTAATCATATGAAAAAAGAGTTTATTTATCTTTGTTAGCAACCCACATGCAGTTATGTTATAAACTCTTTTCCTTAAGGATGTTAGTTACACAATGATGATGAGTTGACAAATGAGCACCATTTGTCACTTCATACAGGGAAATACATACAAGACATACACTGAGTTGAACTGTCACTAATGCAGAATCATACATATGTCTCTTTGGTTGTGTCTTCAGTCGGAGATAAAAATATAATCCAACATGTGTCCCAGGAACCTGTCAGACTATCCTGATAGGGAAATGACACAAACACAAAAAAGGAAGGATTTGTTATGAAGCAACACTGGATTTTATTTATGCACACCTATTTCCTATAGCCTATAGAGGCTGCAGCCATCATTACATCCCAAGATTAAGAGACAGTACAAACAACATACTGATGATTTTGTTAATTTAATAGTGGGTCTACTATGTAGTGGGTCTAGTTGAGGTTGTGCTACAGGAAAGGTCGCTGTGTCAATAAAGGAATACTTCAACATTTGGGGAAATCAGGAAGTCAGGATGTGGTTTGCCTAGCTTAGCATAAAGACGGGAAACATGGGAAAACAGGGAACCTGGCTCAAAGTTCAAAAACACAGCTATGAACACCTCTAAAACACACTGATTTAATACTTGGTATCTGTTCAATCTGCACACAAACAGAAATGCAAATAATGAGTTACATGATGGAAACAATTTACTGACAAAGCTTTGTACAATGACTTATCACAATCTTCTTGTCACTGTGGGTGTACAGAGGCACTGGGTGCTCTGTGAGTGTTTATATAGCCAACAATCCCATTGTCTCTGCATGAGGTCTTATCTTTGATCAAATATAATCCAGCCAAAACAAGCCTTTTATGTAGTACCTAATTCATTCAGCCATATGTTCTTGCCATATACAAATCTGACTTCAAAGCTATGACTACCCAACCAGCACAAACTATTGACTCTCATGACTATGCTCCATCTAAATCCTAATTTAATTTTCTTTTGCTATCCTCAGCTACAGTCTTACCTCTTCCATTGTTGCATCCCAGACCACTGGCGTTTCCTATTCGATCCATCCTGGCTCCAAAGCAGCTAGAGGCCCGTTTCCGGGTGGTCATCAGCAGATCCTGCAGGCGGCTCCTCTGACTCACAGTCCTGCTGTGGCCTTCAGCTGGTGATTGAGATCTTTCTGATGTCAAAGGTTCTTGATCCCCTTCCTGATACAGGCTCCATTCTCGGCTGGCCTGGTTATCCTCAGGCCCTTGGTTTGTTCCTTCATAATCAGCTGTGGAGTCCTCTTCCTTCGCTGCTTCAGCCAGAGTCTCCTCAAAGTGCTCCAGTAAAGACTGGTGTTTAGAGATGAAAATGGGTTCACACTCAAAATCAAAAGTGGTCACATTCTGTCAATATGTTTTGGCACAGGAAACGCATTGCTGATTGAAAAACATAAGCCTTCTAGAGAATCTGTAACTAGAAATGGTCCAGAACTTGGTCTTAAAATGAATAATTGTGTTATTCAAGTTTAAAGTTTCAAACTAGAGTTGCAAGCAACTATAATGGAGGCAAAGCACCCTGACACAGTTTGTATGCTGAAGTTCACCTACCTAAGGCTTTCAGTAAGTATAGCTGAACAGGGTATTACAGGTGGTTTAATGCACACATGTATGTTTGGGCAGGCTCAGAAGCCCTCAGAGTGCACACTGCCCCACCAAAAAGCAAAATGTACAAAGGACATGAGCACATGACCTCAGTGTTCTCAGTGTCCTTAGTGGTGGCTACATCCCTCTAGTCACTTCCACTCAGCTGGATAAAGGCAAAAATCTCAAAACCTGGACAAATGAAATGATGCCAAAGCTATCTGCATAATTAGAAACTACTGAAGTAAGCATGTGTTCTTTTATAATGTTTAAAAGTGAGGAGTTTCTAAGTGATATGGGTAAACACTGCAGCCTCAACTGTAAAACATCTTCTCATCTTTGACCTTAGAATACGCAACTAATTCTTTGTATTTAATTGTGAATATCTCCGACCTTACAAAATGCAGTCATTAGACAAACAAGTGTAATGAGTAAAAGGGTGATGTGGTCCCTTACCTTGAGCTGAACCAGGTCACTGTTAGAAGAGGGCCTCCTGAGTATGTGGCTGCTAACCAGTGTGTACTGACACAGCAGGACCAGCAGGCCCCACAGGACCGCAGTCCTCATGTTATCCTTCTGTTGCTACTATGGGTACTACAGCCTACGGCACAAGATTTTATATTCATACCAGCACACACACAGACATGCATGTATGTGTACACACACACACACACACACACACACACATTCTCCATGTAACAGACAGTCAGTGTCAGTGGTTCATCATTTTGTAGATCGCCTGAAGTGCATTCTAACACCTCTGCCTGATAAGGCAGCTGGTCAGATGTCCATTTAAGTGGTGTTTGGTGCTAGGTGATGTGTGTGTGTGTGTGTGTGTGTGTGTGTGTGTGTGTGTGTGTGTGTGTGTGTGTGTGTCTTTTCATGCTAACCAGCCAACAGTGGCATGATCTCAGGAGCCATCTCAGAACTCTGAGCTCAGACATGGTGTGTATTGACAGGAATGCAGCATTCACCATGCAAATTCTTCACACTGTGTATGCTGCTGACCCTGAAAAGTACCACCGTAGGTTAAGCTGTTGTAGGAGAAGGAAACAATGTCAAATTTCATCAATATCTAACATTTATAGTATGCCTACATAATACTATGATTGCAGATGCAATTTCCTTCCATTTCTGTTGTGTGTGCTTTTGTTCACGTTTGTACATTTTGTTATTGTGTGTTCTTTTTGTATAACTTTGTATGTTGTATGAGGCATGAAGTGTGCAGTTCCTAGATACGCTGGAGCACACAGCGCTCAGGTGGTCTGAGGTGTGTTGTGGGCATGTGTTATTGGAGGCACAGGTGAAGCAAGGTGGTGGTGATAGCGGGTTGGAGGCTTGAGGCAGGTGGAGGCAAGCGCCTGGGTGGCATGGTGGCAAAGGCGCTGGGGCTGGAGATTGGTGCTGGTGAACTCACTGATCCAAAACAAAGAAAAAGACACAGATGATGAGATACTGGGGACAGACACTGGAGAAACGAACACTTGATGATAATAAACACTAGTAACACTGGTAACAACACTGGTAACTGGCCAACAATACCACTGAGGAAACAACCTGGCAATGAGTCTTCAGTAGTCCATAGTCTTTATACTGCGCTGATAATGACGAGTCCCACCTGAGTAGAAGCCACCTGGAGAACCTCGTCCAGCCTCTGCCAAGAAAGCACAGGAAACACAGTCCCACACCTCTCCACAGCACACAATAAACAAGAGTTCTTTCAAACCCCCCCCCAGCTGACATCTCCTGGTGATCTATCATCCTACCTATTTATCCGGGTACTCACTGGAAACCTATGGGGTGGCTGTGGCTCAGGAGGTAGAGCGTTTGTCTGCCAATCAGAATCGGTGGTTCGATCCCTGGTCTCTGCAGTCCACATGCTGAAGTATCCTTGGGCCAGATACTGAACCCCAAAACTGCCCACGATCGGTGCACCATTGGTGTGTGAATTCATATGTACGTTGCTTTGGATAAAAGCGTCTGCCAAATTACTAATTGTAATTGTAAACCACGACCTGATGACCACGTCTGATGTCCAATATCTTCCCTACTGTATAAGCCGGATGGAGGGCACTGAAGGAGACAGGCTTCACATTCATGGACTTGGACTTTCTACCTAACAGTGGTGGGATTAATGACTCTCTCAACCTCAAATGGCCTGATGAATCGTGGCCTCAACTTACATGAGTCCACTTGGAGGGGGATGTCACAGGAGGAGAGCCATACCAGCTGCCCCTGCTGGTATTGAGGGGAAGGGGACCGGTATTTGTCAGCCAGGCATTGGTTTTGGGGCTTTGGGAAGAACGTGTTAGAGCCGCTCTAACAGCTTTCCACACAGTATGCACTCTATGGAGTGTACGGCTTATGGTCCTATGGACAGATACTCCACTCTGCAACTTCTTCAGGGTTACCTTTGGTCTCTGTGCTGACTATTTTTTTTATAACCCAACCTTGACTTGTACTTCTCAATAACTTTGTCTCTGACTTTTTTGGAGAGCTCCTTGGTCTTCATGGTGTGATGCCTCTGGCTTAGTGGTGTTGCAGCCTCTGGGGCCTTTCATAAAAGGTGTGTTCATACTGACAGATCAGGTGACACTTAGATTGCACACAGGTGGACTTCATTTCACTAATTATGTGACTTCTGAAGGTAATTGGTTGCACCAGAACTTTTCAGGGATTTCATAGCAAAGAGGTGAATACATATGCACATGCCAATTTTCAGTTTTTTATTTTTTAAATTTATATATATACATATAAAATCAAAATTATATATATATACATACACATACACACACACACACACACACACATATATATATATGTGTGTGTGTGTGTGTGTGTGTGTGTGTGTTTGTCTCATTTTACTTGACCAATTTAGACTATTTTGTGCAGATCCAAGACATAAAATTCAGATTAAAAAAACCAAAAACATTTAAATTACAGGTCGCAATGTAACAAAATAGGTAAAAAGCCAAGAGGGGTGAACACTTTTGCAAGGCACTGGAGCTTGTCCAGGAGGCATTGCAGGACTTGCCAAACATGTTGAATATGTTCATCCAGGGACTGTGAAAAAATGGGTATGTTGTCCAAATACACAAAAACAAACCTGTTCAACATGTCATGGAGAATGTCATTAATGAGTGTCTTGAATACTGCAGGGGTGTTAGTTAACCCAAAAGGCATGAGGAGGTTTTCAAAGTGACCGAGTGGAGTGTTGAAGGCAGTTTCCATTCATCTCCCTCCCTTATTCTGATGAGAGGTTCAAAGGAGGGGGTCACTGAGGGGCAAAGGGTATTTGTTCTTTATTGTGATGTCACTGAGTCCAAAATCAATGCAAGGGTGGAGTGTCTTGTCTTTCTTTTCCACAAAGAAGAAGCCAGCTCAAGATGATGACGGTCTGATGAGGCCATCAATGAGAGACTCAGTAATATATTTTTCCATGTCCCCCTTCTCAGGGCAAGAGAGATTATATACTCTACTTACAGGTAGTTTTGCCCCAGGGAGCAAATTAGTGACACAATTGTATCGTCTGTGGGGTGGCAAAGAGAGGGCCAAATCTTTATTGAAAACCTGAGATAATCCATCATACTAATGGAACTCAATGTTTGCCACTCAATGTAGGGATTATGGACATGTAACCAAGGTAGAAATAACACTAAAGGAGATGTGGTAGAGAAAGGAACACAAACCTGATCTGTTCATGGTGGTTACCAGAAATTAATAATGTCACTGGGGCTGCACGATGGGTTACAGTAGCTATTAATCTTCCATTAGCATTCTTAGGAAACTCCAGAGGCTCTAAATTGAACTAAATTGGCATAAATAAAATTATCATCTGCCCTTGAGTCAACTAACACAGTAAGTGGAACTTGGGTCTGATTGCTATGCAGCATGGCTGGCAGACTTCCTTGTAAAAGAGGTCTGGCTGACCAGTATATAAACAGTATTTACAGCAAAAAACAGCAAAAAATTTGTGTAGTTTCAGATGATAGATAAGTGTGAACCGTAGAAAAAATGTAAAAGTAATATGAAAACACAAGAGTTTGTGAGGTTGGTGGATTAACTGTTCAAGTTTCTATTGTACAGTGTAATGGCTTGTGGAAGGAATGATTTTCTGAAGCGGTCCTTATGACAGTGGAGTTGGAGCAGTCTATTGGAAAAGGAGTCTGTCCGCTGTCTGTCCATGAGATGGTGAAGATGATGTTTAGGGTTGTCCATGATGGATAACAGTCTGTCCAGGGTCCTCCTCTCCACCACCTCCTCAAAAGTGTGCTCTGTATTCCTCCTCTCGTCCATCCTTTATACACCCCACCACCACTGAATCCTCCGAAAACTTCTGTAGGTGGCATGATGAAGAGTTGTACTGAAAGTCTGAGGTGTACAAAAGAGAAAGGGAGACAGAACAGTCCCCTGTGGTGCTCCTGTACTACTTTCCACAGTCTCAGACAGAACGTTGCCCAGTTTGACAAACTGCGGTCTGTCTGTCAGGTAGTCAGTAATCCAGGAGATTGTGGGCGCGTCGACTCCCATCACTTGCAGCTTCTCACCCAGGAGTAGTGGCTGGATAGTATTAAATGCACTAGAGTGAGCACACTGCAGCAGGTGTATGATGCCATCATCCACACCCAGATGGGGTTGGTAGGCAAACTGTAGAGGGTCCAGTGATGTTTTCACCTGCAGATGGAGGTGGGCCAGGACCAGCCATTCTAGCACCTTCATGAGCGAAACATGAACATGAGCGATGTAAGGGCAATGGGTCTGTAGTCATTGGGGCCAGATGGAGATTTCTTCTTTGGAACAGGAACCACACAGGATGTCTTCCACAGCACCAGGACTCTCTGCGGGTTCAGGCTCAGGTTGAAGAGGTGTCCCAGGATCACAGACAGCTGGCCAGTTGTGAGCTAAACCTGTTGAAAAAGTGGTTTAGCTCATTGGCCTTCTCAAGGCTGCCGGCTGCTGGTCTGTCTCTTGCCTTGAGCCCCGTGATCTCCTTCATTCCTGTCCACACATCCTTCCCTCTGTTCTGCTGGAGTTTGGCCTCCAGCTTCCTCCTGTAGGCATCCCTGCTCTGCCTCAGCTTCTCCCTCAGTTCATGTTGAACGCTCCTCAGTTCTTTTTTGTCCCCTGACCTGAAAGCTTGTTTCTTCTGTTCAGCAGACTTTTCAGTTCACTGGTGATCCAGGGCTTATTGTTGGGAAAGCAGTGTACAGTCTGGGTTGGCAGTATGGTCTGTTAATAGAATTTGATGTACTCTGTGATACACTCTGTCAGGCTGTTGATGTCCTCCCCATGTGGCTCACACAACACATTCCAGTCTGTTGTCTCAAAACAGTTCTGCAGTGTCTCATTAGCCTCCTGAGTTCACCTCCTCACTGTTCTTGTGGACACAGGCTGCCTCTGGACAATCGGGACATACTGAGGTAACAACACCAGGCTATGATCAGCTCTGCCAAGGAGGGGAAGGGCAGTGGCACTGTATGCATCCTTTGCATTAGCATACAGTAAGTCCAGTGTGGCGTTGTCTCCAGTGGGACAGCATTTCGATTCACGCCTAAAGACAACACACACACAAACAGATGTTTGCATGCATGTCAAGGATAAGGCATGGACAAAGCATGGTACGTCCACATCTAGGAAACTGGCCAATTACATTCTGTAACGTACGTCTGTTTATTGTACAGGGTTTGGTCAAACCCAAGAAGATAAATGTGAACTTTCATCTGAAATCTGTGCTCATTCTGATGGAGCTCCTGCGAGAGCTCTGTCATTCTGAGACCAGCACTGCTATGCTTTACCTGTGACCTCAATAAATACTTTGGCTGTGAACTGAAGATTTCTCTGGACTGTTCTTGGGCTTCCAATAAAAGAATCGGAGATAACACCATGACTTCATGAAGACCATTAGGCTGCACTGTCGATATTCCCATTGAGTCCTGACCAGCGCGACGAGCTCGTCCATCTTATTTACTATGGACCTCACATTCCCCGTGATGATCACCAGAACAGATGGTCTGTATCTCCGTGCCTTCGTCCTCCATTTGGCTCCGGCTCTGCAGCCCCGACATAGTCTCTTCAGCTTGGACTGCAGTCCTCTCTCCAGACAGCAGCCTGGGTTTACACAACGCGATCAGCTGCTCATGTGTGTAGACAGTACCCCCACTCCCAACTGTATGGCCCTCCGTTACAAAGAGTGTAAAAAAGTAACAGAAAAGCCACCAAAAAAGTTGTAAAACTGCGTGCGAACATCGTGAAGTTAAAGAGATGGAAAAAACACACTAAATTAACAAAAATGAACAAAAATGACGGAGCTACTGCAACAGGCTGCCACCTAGCGCAGCGCCATCTTGCATCATGTGACCTGTGGCCCTCAGTGACCTGTTGTTGCTGGGCTGCAGTAGTCTTTTGTGGTGATGTTTCATCTGCTTCCTGTTTCCCTGATCTAACCAACTCCCCTGACAGTCTCCTGTTGTTCAGCCCCTAGGCCACACATCTGAAGTTTCCTGGTCAGCCCCTGTCCAGTCTACAGGCTGTTTGCCTGAAGATTTCTGCTCCACTAGTGTCCAGCCCTCTATTCTTTTGCTCTGCCACCCTCTTATTTTCACTATGATGTGTGCATAGTGAAGATAAGAGAAAATCATACCAACATACCATTACTAAATATGTGATTTTTGTTATGGGTATATGATGCAACAAGTGAGTATTGCTTTTCTGGTTGTACCAAGTCCCTGAACAAATTGCCTCACAAGAACTAAGAATTAAAGGTTCTGCTTCCAGCCAGCATTGGACAGTTACATACCATTACTAAATCTGTGATTTTTGTTATGGGTATATGATTCAACAAGTGAGTATTGCTTTTCTGGTTGTACCAAGTCCATGAACAAATTGCCCCACAAGAACTAAGAATTAAAGGTTCTGCTTCCAGCCAGCATCAGACAGATTAAAATCAGATCCTCATTCAAAAAGTCATTGAAGAAGGAATTGTTGAGTCTCAAATGTTATTTTGTTGTTGCTGTTTTTCAAACGAAGTTGAGAGCCTTCAGTTTCATCTTGTTTTATTGTCTTCTGTGAAAAGGGGTGGCAGTGTCTGATGTCCCTTGCACAAAATTAAACTCCTCCCCTTCTGTACTGCCCCTGTCTTAAATTTTTACTTACTCTAATTTTGTTAAGCTGTTAGCTTTGCAAAATTACTGGACTCAATGATGCAGACCAAAATAAGGAATGAGAAAAAGAAAAAGGATAATGTATTAACAAGTCTCTTGACAAAAAGCAAACTCTTGATGGGCTGAACATGAAAAACCAACTGAGGTGTAGAGGCAGAGTGGAACACTGGACGTGGCTGGCAGGCACTGAAAGAAAGAAAACAAGAAGGAAAGTCCAACAGCCAAAAAACAAAACAAAATCCATCATAGGTATAGTCCAGGAGAATAAGGCTAAATTCACAATTTAAAGATTGTCCAAAAGATATTTACACAGAGAAAAAAAGGGAGGGATCAGAACGAACTGGCAACCAGAAATGAAGAAAGCCAGACTTCTATACTGCTGGTCTGATGAGCCCGATGCACAGCAGGTGCGCAGGTGATTAGGCAGGAGTCAGCAGAGAGTGTAGGAGACCACGGCCAGACTCAGGCAGACCAGGGGACAGACAGACAGACAAACAAATAACACGAAGGGAAAGAGGTAAAGGAAAACACTAGGGATGGAGAGGTGAGCTGATCCTAACAAATTTGTTTCTGGAGAATTGATTAAGTTTGTTACAAGCTTAATGCTTCCATGTTTAAAAGCTTGGCACTTTCTGCTGCTGAATAATACCAAACACACATTTAAAATAAGATAATCCTTTATCAATCCCACAGGAAAAATTTCCGGTGTACAGCAGCAAAGCGGATAGTGTAATAGTAACAAATATCACCAACATTGTGAAGGAATTTTCTATCACAGGCCTTCTGTACAGTTAGGAGCCCAAAGGTCTCAAAGTTGGACAACACAGAGACCTCAGACAGACACAATATTTAGAAACCATTCTAGCAGACAGCAGATGGGAAATCTCTCCCTGTTCTAGCTACGGAGATAACCAAGGTCTTATAGATAAACTGTACAGACATAGACAGGACCAATTCAAGGAGGACTGCTCAAGTTCAAAGTGTCCTCAGTTAGAGGGTTGGAAGTCAGGGCATACGTGGGTACAGTAGGAGCTAGTGTTTGGCATTGACTATCCAATAGAGTATTACAAATGTAGAAGGTCGGTATAGAATATCCATAATAGAGAATAATTCAAGGAGTAGAGGGGAGAAACATGTGACGTTGGGTGTTTTAATACACTCAATTAGAAGGGACATCTTCAAGATTTGGTGTGGCACTACGTTGGTTCACTTGTGGACATTGTGTTGCTCATCAACTTCTCCTTGATGCATCAAGGATGCACAAATACTTCTGCTTAAGACATCTGAAGTCTTCTCATGGACTCCTCCCTTCAGCTCACAAGGATTTCCACCACAGATATGATTTGATGATAAGTAGGCAATATAATAAGTAAAACAGACAGCATTAAATAAATTCACATTATAGCACATAGTAAATATTGATATTGCACAGTTCAGTGTGCAATGATTTTGCAAATAAAAAAAAAAAAGTTGTCAACATGGTGCTGAGTGATGAGTGGCAGCTAGTTACAGCAGCTCCAGCCTCTTTTCTTTGTTTTGGTGTGTTTCTTTGCTTTGTGTGTGTGTGTGTGTGTGTGTGTGTGTGTGTGTGTTTATTTTCTAACTTGTCTGGGTCAATTACGTGCACCTATCCTATGGATGTACACTGGTAAAACTAGTGATATACTTTTTACTTACAGACTTTTTAAAACCACATTGGGAGATCCATTCAGTCATGGCTCCATTGTTTATACTTGGGAACAGCTGTTAGCACTGTGCAACATGACGGTGCTCCCTGCAGAAATAAGGAGAAGGAAGAGGGGATGCAGAGCTGGACCAAAGCGCCATGAGAAGAAAAGACTGTTTAAACCATCTATACTGTCTCTTATTATGTGGAGCGTGAATTCTCTCCCAATGAGATAGAAGACCTAATGGTGCTAACCAGGCTTCAGAGGGAGTACCAGGAGTGTAGCATGTTGTATTTCACAGAAACACAGTTGAAAGAAATCATGTCTGACTCACATGTTACTTTGGATGGTTTTCAACACCTAAGGGCAGACAGGAGAGCTAAGGAGAGTGGTAGGAAGAAGGGTAGGGGCATAGCACTGAGGAGGTCTTCATGGAAGAGTTGCAGCCAAAAAGCTATACCTCAGACATGGAAACAAGGCCAAGTGACTCAGCTAGGCATGAAAACATAGGAACTGCAGTGCAGAAAAATGGCAGGAGGTGCTCTGGACTGATGAGTCATAATTCGAAATATTTGGGTGTAGCAGAAGGCAGTTTCTATTGCCTAAGGGCTGGAGAGCAGTACAATAATGAGTGTCTGCAGGCAAGAGTGAAGCATGGTGGAGGTTCCTTACAAGTTTGGGACTGCATTCTGCAAATGGAGTTGGAGATTTGGTCAGGATTAATGGTATCCTCAAAGCTGAGAAATACAGACAGATACTTATCCATCCATGTATCATGTAATATCATCAGGGAGGCATATGATTGGCCCCAAATTTATTCTGCAGCAGGACAACGACCCCAAACATACAGCCAATGACATTAAGAACTATCTTCAGCATAAAGAAGAACAAGAAGTCCTGGAAGTGATGGTACGGCCCCCACAGAGCCCTGATCTCAACATCGAGTCTGTCTGGGATTACATGAAAAGACAGAGGGATTTGAGGAAGCCTACATCCACAGAAGATCTGTGGTTACTTCTCCAAGACATTTGGAACAACCTACCAGTCGAGTTCCTCCAAAAACTGTGTGGAAGTGTACCTAGAAGAACTGATGCTGTTTTGAAGGCAAAGTGTGGTCACACCAAATATTGATCTGATTTAGATTTCTCCTCTGTTCATTCACTGCATTTTGTTAAATGATGAAAATAAACTATTAACACCTACATTTTAGTTTTAGTTTACTGAATTTTTTCACACCTGCCCAAAACTTTTGCATGTGCAGCAATAATTGCACCCCTCATTAATATTTGGTTGCACACCCTTTGGCAGTGATGACAGTCTCCAAACGTTTCTTGTAGCCATCTATAAGCTTCTTGCACATCTCAGCTGGTATTTTCTCCCACTCTTTCTTTGCAAATTGTTCAAGTTCTTGAACATTTGCAGGTTTCTTTTCCCCAAAGGCATTTTTCAGCTCATACCAGCGATTTTCAACTGGATTGAGATCAGGACTCACTGCAGGCCATTTTAAAACAGTGCATTTTTTCCTTTTCAACCATTCCTGCGTGCTTTTGCATGCGTGCTTTGGGTCTTTGTCTTGCTGCAGGACCCATGATCTTTGACTCAAAACAAGTTTTCTTATACTGGGTAGGACATTTTGCTCTAAAATGTCTTGATAATTCTCTGATTTCATGATTCCTGTGATCTGCTCAAGGCCTCCAGTACCAGATGCAGCAAAGCAACCTCACAGTATTATGGATCCTCCACCATGCTTAACTGTTGGTAGGGTGTTCTTTTCCTTCTAGGCTTCATTGCGCCGTTTGTAAACAAACTGGTGGTGTGCATTGCCAAAAAGCTCTATTTTTGTTTCGTCTGTCCACAGAACATTTTCCCAGAAGGATTGTGGTTTGTCCAGGTACTCTTTGGCAAAGATCAGTCGTTCCTTTTTATGTCTTTGCCTCAGCAATGGTGTCTTCCTTGGCCTTCGCACATAAAGCCCTGTTTGGTTTAGTGTGCGACGTATGGTACTTGTTGAAACCATGACCCCAGACTGTTCCAGGTTGGCCTTCAGGTCTTTGGATGTTTGACCTGGTGTTTTTTCCACCATTCACACCAACCTTTGAAAACTTCGCTCATCAATTTTTCTCCTCCCCCCACATCCAGGGAGGTTCTTGACAGTTCCATGCTTGTGAAACTTCTTAATAACATTACGCACCGTTGAAACAAGGATACCAAGGTCTTTGGAGATGGCCTTATACCCTTTGGAGGTCTTGTGTTTGTTAATTATCGCACTTCTGATGTCCTCAGACAGCTCCGTTGTCTTCACCATTGTGACAAAGGAACAGGGGATAACAATGGCTTTTTTTGGCTAATTCATGCCACATGGGCACAGACAATTTATCACAGGTGATTCTCATTTGTGATTTACCAAAGGTGAGTCACAATGTATTTTCCATACTGATTGGCAAAGGGTGCCAATACCAGTGACACAACAAGCTATAAGTTTTTCTATTTTTTCTTCCCATTGTTTATTGTTTTAAATTGTTGTTTATCATTTGCTCTTTTGTGTCAAACACAAGTTCTCTATAGAAAAAAAAAATCTTTCACTTGATTAATTTTTTTCAGAAGATATTCCACATTATGTACTTAAACGTCATGGGTGCCAATAATGGCGAGCAGGACTGTATATACAGTATATTACTCTGAAATAACCCAAGGACACTATTTCTGGCAATATTTCTATAGTCTGACTGATTGTAAACTCTGACAGTAGCAGGATGAAAAACCTATGGAGTCTCTTCTTCACACATCACGGATGAAGCAGCCTCTCATTGAAGGAGCTGCCCAGTGCTGCCAGTGTGTCCTGTATGGGGTGGGACATGTTCTCCATTAGGAATGATAGCTTAGCCATAAGCCTTTCTGCCACCTCATCCATTGGGTTGAGGTGGCATACCATGATAGAGCAGGCCTTCTTAACCAGTCTGTTGAATCTCTTTCTGTCAGAAGTTGAAAGCAGCAGACCACCCCATTGAAGATAGCTGGTGAGACCACAGAGTCAGAAATTGTCTTCAGTAGAGGCCCCTGAAGTCTAAATGACCGGCCTCCTCAGTAGATAGAGTCTGGTCTGCCATTTCTTATAGAGAGCATTTATATTGTCAGTCGAGTCTGACTTATTATTCAGGTGAACACCTAGGTACTTCTGGTACCACCAGCTCTTGGGTTTTCTTTGCATTGTACTGGAGGTGGTTCTGCTGGCACCAATGCACAAATACGTGGGTCAGTTCTTTTCGGTCGTCCCCATCTGTGATGAAGCAGGTGATTGCAGAGTCATCAGAGAAGTTGCAGGTGGCATTTAGCTGATTTGTGCTTGAAGTCTGCAGTGTAAAAGGTAAAAAGGGAAAGGAGACAAGGCCGTTCCCTGTCGGTCCCCTGTATTGTAGACAACCTGGTTTACATGCCTGGCAATGGCAAGCATGTTACAACATCATATATATGTATGTTTGTAACAGTCTTGGCTCCTTTCTGCTTCACCCTCTACACTGCAGACTTGAAGAGCAAGTCAGTTCCTGGTTTTGTCAAAGGAATGTGTTTCTGTCTCTTCTTTGAGGTTGGAGGAATCCAGGAGAAGTGGGGTTAACACACACACATACTATATGCTGTTTTTTTTTGTTTGTTTGTTTGTTTTTTTTGTGTGTGTGTGACACTTAAGCAGCACTCAGTAATGACATGCAGTTGTAAACATTTATTAAAACTTTCAACAGTGTATGAAGAACAGTCTGAGATCCATTTTAAATGAATAGACCTGTAAGCCACAAACCATATTCAATAAATAATAACAAATAAATAGCATTCAAATAAAAATATATTTTAGTAGAGACATTGCAGTTCCAGAATTTAGATGCTAAGACTTCATCTTTACTTTGGATCTGGAAGAGAATAGGATAACAACAACTCTGTTATTAAGATTAGTCATATTTTGTCATTAATTTCATTAAGTGTACAATTTTGTATGAGGTAAAGTCATGGTACACTATACTTATAGTATAGTATAGTTATATTTTACCTTTTATCACTTTGTAGGGGAGGCAAACCTTTTTCCTTATTGACTATAATAATGATTTTCTGTTATCTCACTGAACATATTTATTTACTGTAACTTACTGTATCTGCCAACAGTGTTACACCCAAGAGAACTCATGGAGCCTATTCTGTCCATCCGTCGACCAAAGCAGCCAGAGGACCTCCTGGATGAGTCGTTGCGGATGTTCTTCAGGTTCTTGGCTGAGAAAAATTCCCTGATCGCTGCCTCATCCACTCCAGTTTGTGACTGCTGCCCATCTATTGCATCCTCTTTGTTCAGGCTGTCCAGACCATCTCTTTCTGCAGGGACTCTTTGGTCCACCTCAGTCTGCTCTGAAACTGACTCCTCTAGTCTATGAAGGATCACCTGGAACATCCACGAAGACACAAGTTAAGTTAAAATCATGTATAAAATATAAACATTCAATTATTGTGACAAAGATGTACATTTACTAGAAAGACCCTCATCTCTGGTCGCGCTTTTAAGCACTGCAATACATCAGAAACAGATTTTAGACCATTAGAAGCATTGATGATCTTTCCTTCGATGCAGGCCCCAAACAAACATTGTCACGTAAAATGTCTTCCAAATTAATATTGTTGACTATGCAGTTGCAGCCTTAAATATTGATCAATACACTTATTATTCGCTGAGAGCACCAATTAACTTCAGTAAGCACACATCAGATCACAGAGTCCAATTAAACACAATGACTGTAGAGACCTTTACAATACAATCCTTAAGTGGGATAACTTAAGTTCAATACTCTATATTAAATGAAACTGTTGCAGCTGCAGATTGCCTAAAATTTCCACAAGGACCCATGATGGTGCCATGTTTCAGAATCACTCATCTGGAGACTCACCTTCAATATGTCCATGTCATTGTCGGTCAAGCCGGAGTTGATGGGATATGTGCTAAACAGCTGCAGGTTTAAGATGAGGAGTAGACCACAGAGGGGAATGGAAGAAAAATGCATGTTTCTCTGTGAGTTCCTGTTGGGCATATCAGTGGAGAGCTGGATGGATTCTTTTTGGCACTCTTTTCCTGGTAGCTGTTTACATGCTGGAGCCTGCAGCAGCACCCTCTGCTCTTTTATACTTGGGCTTGACAAACGTAGGTATGCCAGGAATTGGACTGGCATTCCTGACACCTGATTCTGATAACAGGAGCTGTCGGAAAATACTCCTTTTAAAGCCTTGTCTCTTAGATATGGGGCATCCGTATGACATAGCTGCTTCCGTATGCTACTTTGTCTCAGAAACATACTCCATCCCTCTTTTACACGAGACATTGTTGTCACTAAGATAGGGAAAGTACTGTGTTGCTAAATTGAGGGGTTTACGTGATAGTTGTAGGGTAGCCTGCTAGTTTGAGAAATCAGCCGTCAATGGGAGGAACCAAAGTCAGACTGCCACTCTACAAAAGGGTCCTGGAGAAAGGCACAAGAGCCCTACCAGCTCTCAGGGTGCTGCTCTATGGCAGACGATGACCTCCCTATTGTTGAAGTGAGACAAAACATGATCTGAAATATAATTTCTAATACAATGTATGAATGTATATATGTATGTATGCATGTATATGTATTTAAAATAAGCAATGGATCAAATGACCATTAAATGTGAAAGGTTTAGCTTGTAGTGATGAACCCACAGAGAATCCAAATACCAAACATTCAAAGTGCTTTACAACAAGTCAGCTTTCATCCATTCATACGCATTGTAGCGTAAAAGTTCCTCAAAATATGAAATAATGTTGGGTGCCAGGCAGGAGAATACACAAAAAATCAACCTGCCAATATTTTAAAACAAATACTAACAGAAAATTTAAGAAATAACACAGCAGCTGGCTTCTTTGCTACAAAATCACACAATAAAAACACAAGCAAGTGATGCAGTTAGTAAGTTTTCTTATTTTCAATCAAATATTAATTAATCAATTATAATTGATCAACTCAAATGTCCCTCAATTCATAAAGGTTCATTCATAAAACAGAAACCAAATTCAAAGGAAATATTCCAAGAGTAATCAAAAAAAACAAAAGTTCTTTAAATAAATAATAACAGTTCCCATCAGTTAATGAAGAAAGGAAATTGTGGGTATGTGGATGTGCGTGTGAGTGTGTATAGTTTTTGTAATTCAGTTCAGTACAGCTCAAGAGGTATTTGTGTTGGGGGGGGGGGGTTCAATTCAGAGGGATGTATATTTGAGGGGGAGAGAAAAAACAGCGTAGTTTGAGGTCTGCTGCTCATTAGGAGCAATAACCATTCATGGACACCCACACACTGGTGACCCAGCACCAGGAGCAATTTGTGCATCAGTATCTTGCCCAAGGACACTTTAACATTGAGAGTGTAGGTGCCACTAACCCTCTGATGACTTGTCCATTTTTGTAGTCAGCAGGGATGACCTGCCCTACTCTGCCTGATTGGCTTATCCTGATATTCTTACCAAAATCCTAATCAGTCACCACTCCTCATGCCTAAACCTGACCAACCCAACCAACAAATGCAATAATTAAAAGGCAATCACTGGAATGACTAAGGTGGGTAATCCCTTCACAGTAGTAGGATTCATAATTTAGCAGGATAGATGTGCAATCTGTCAGGCAGCATCAACAGCCATATAGTTGCTGCAGAAGTCTGTGTGTGTGTGTGTGTGTGTGTGTGTGTGTGTGTGTGTGTGTGTGTGTGTGTGGTTGGGTCATTGGTTTGATGCCTGGCCTCGGCAGTCCACATGCTTAATTGACTCTTCCTTGTTAGACATGATCAATCTGTCTCTATCAACAGGCTACGTACCACAGTCGTTGAAAGTAGCTGTAACAACAGCCAACTATAGACCGATATCCAACCATCCCTTTCTCTCAAAAATTCTTGAGAAAGCAGCTGCTAATCAGCTGTGTGACTTTCTACACAACAATAGTTTATTTGAGGATTTCCAGTCAGGATTTAGAGTGCATCATAGCACAGACAGCACTGGTTAAAGTTACAGAAGGACTTGTCTCTGTACTAGTCTTATTAGATCTTAGTGCTGCATTTGACACCACTGACCATGTTGTCCTATTGCAGAGACCAGAACACTTAATTGGCATTAAGGGAACTGCGCTAAGTTGGTTTAAATCGTACTTTTCAGATCGCTCTCAGTTTGTACACATTAATGATGACTCCTTTGTGCTTGCTAAAGTCAGCTACGGAGTTCCACAGGGTTCTGTGCTTGGACCAATTCTATTCACCTTATATGTGCTTCCTTTAGGGAACATTATCAGGAAGCACTCTATAAAATTTCATTGCTATGCAGATGTTACCCAGCTATATTTATCAATGAAGCCAGAAGTAACTGGCAATCAGTTAACTAGACTGCAAGTGTGTCTTCAGGACATAAAGACCTGGATGACCTGCAATTTTCTGATGCTAAACTCGGACAAAACTGAAGTTATAGTACGAGGCCCTAAACACCTTAGAAACTCACTTTCTGTTGACATAGCAGTTATGGATGGCATTGCGCTGGCCTCCAGCACCACTGTAAAGAATTTGAGAGTTATCTATGATCAGGACATGTCCTTTCACTCTCATGTAAAACATATTTCAAGGACTGCCTTTCTTCACCTACGTAACATTACAAAAATCAGGCACATCGTGTCTCAAAATGATGCAGAAAAACTAGTCCATGCATTGGCAACTTAAACAGTTAATCAACCAACCTCACAAACTCTTATGTTTTACATATTACTTTTACATATTATCTGCACTACTGCAATATTGCACATATGGTCTACGGTTTACACTTCTTCACTTCATCTGAAACTGCACAAATTTTTTGCTGTTTTTCGCTGTAAATACTGTTTATATACTTAGTTATATTGTATTTTTTATTATATTATTATAATATTATATAATATGTATTATACATTATAATACAAATGACATAACAATATATTTAGTTTTACTTAGTTATATTTTTATTTTTATTCCTGTTTAGGTTTTTTGTTACTTTTTCTAAATAAATGTGTTTACATCCTGTGTTTGCCCGTATGTTTAATTGCTACTGCAACAAAATATTTCCCCAACTTGGGATCAATAAAGAAGCAGTCCAAGTCTAAATTTGTTGCTGAATATCCTCCAGTTGTTCCAGAATGCTGCAGCACATGTTCTGACAAAAATGAGGAAGAGAGATCATATTTCTCCGATATTAGCCACTCTGCACTGGCTCCCTGTAAAGTTTAGAATAGAATTTAAAATCCTCCTCCTTCCTTACAAAGCCATAAATGGTCAGGCACCATCTTAAAGAACTCATAGTACCTCATGACACCACTAGAACACTGCATCCCCAGAATGCAGGTTTACTTATGGGTCCCAAATCTCCAAAAGCAGAACAGGAACCAGAGCATTTAGCTATCAAGCTCTTCTCCTGTGGAACCATCTTTAAATCTTTGTCCGGGAGGCAGACACTGTCTACATTTAAGGGTAGGCTTAAAACTTTCCCTTTTGATAAATCTTGTAGTGAGGGCTGGCTCAGGCTTGCCCTGGACCAGCCCCTAGTTATGCTGCTTTAGCATTAGACTGTCGGGGGACCTCCAAAGATACACCTAGCTCCCCTGTCCTTCTCTCCCTATCCATCTGCACACTTTCATGTCCTACCACGGCGTGTTTCTAACTTAGCGTCTTCCCTGGATTCTCTGTGCTTTGTCGTCTCACAGGTTCCAATGGATAGCAGCTGAATCTGGATTGTGGATTACAGCTACATCTCCTGCCATGGCCCTGTCTGACATCCACTGCAACTGCTACTACTATTATTACTTCCACTGTCACTGTTACTGTGATTACATATCTGTCTGTCTCTCTCTGTCTGTCTGTCTGTCTCTCTCTCTTGCTCTCTCTCTCTCACCCAACCGGTCAAGACAGATGGTCACCCACCCAGACCCTGGTTCTGCCTGAGGTTTCTGCCTGTTAAAAGGAAGTCTTTCCTTGCCACTGTTGCAAAGCGTTTGCTCATGAGGGAATTGTTATATGGAAAGTGTCCTGAGACAAACTCTGCTGTGATTTGGCGCTATACAAATAAAATTGAATTGAAAAATTGAATTGAATTGAATTGAAGTATCCTCAGCAAAATACTGAACCCCAAAATTGCCCTGATGCTGTGCCATCAGTGTGTGAGTGTGTTTGAATGGTAATGTTCTTAATGAGCAGGTGGCTTATGGGTGAATGCTGACTTGTGTTATAAAAGCGCTCTGAGTGGTCGTCAGACTAGAAAAACACTGTACAAACACAGTCCATTTACCATTTACCACAGCAGACATCTGACTATGTTCAGCAGCTGCACTGAGCCCTTGCAATTTATATAGTTTGCCATTACGAACTAACTCATGCTGACAGAGCATTTCAGGCACCTGGAAAACTAACTGAGAGGCTAACTGAACTTGGATATGCTGATATAGCATCCCTGGAATTAAAGGGAATTAGACAGACTTGGGATGATGGATACATGAAAATACGCATCCTTCAGGTCTATTGAAGTGAGCACCTGGCTGAGTAGAGTCCCTGAGCTGGAACATGCTCTGGGGCAACCCATGGGGGTTTTAGGCTCCAAAGGGCAAGCAGGAAGTCTGCCCCATGCTTGGGCTTGCGGCTAGGGGGAGCTTAAGATGTAGGGACAGCAATATCAAGAGGGATGAATGCATGAACCAGTTTTTCAGCATGTGGTTGAGACAAGATGGATTTAACTTAAAATTTTAACTGGAAATATTTTTAGTTTGTAATATGCTACCTGTGAAATTGAGTTCTGAATTCAAAATAACATCTCGATTTCTAACCTGCTCTCTGGGTTTCAGGGAGCATCTTGCTCATTTTGGCCACAGCTGCTAGTACCTGAGTGAAAAGCCTGGCTGACATCAACATGACATCTGAAGCTGTGTCAACCAGGTCTTCAAGCAGTAGTGTTACTTTGAGGGTGGTTGACAGAATTTCCTTTCTACCCCCCTTTCCTTATGGTCACCAAGAATTTGAGGTACAGACAGGAACTTGCAGGATGTGGGCATCCACAGGCCCTGTGTTGGTGTGTAGGTGGGTAATCAGTATGGCGCTTCCAGGTACCTCAGCTTTCTTGATGGGGTTTGGATGGACAGGTGAACAGCTCATCTCACTACAAGTGGATTTGAATTCTACGGGCTGGAGTGTTTGGTTTGCTTTGGCTCCTGGTTCATCCAAGGCTGGCAACGGCATCTTTCATACAGTATGTTGATTTTTACTTGTATTACAGGTGTTTGCAGTAGTAGTCATGGGCTGCACTCTTCATTGTGGTGACTGGGTTTTTCACCGAGTGCTTGTTGTCTGCTGTCTGTCTAGGTCCCCTTCTAATTGTAGGTCCAATTTCTGTGTGGTTACGCTTAGGTTAGTTGTAGTGTTGACCAGTTTTTCAGTTCCACTTTCTGTTGGTTGTAAACCTAAATGGCTAGGTCATGTATTTGTTGGATCTTTATTGTGAAAAGATTGGCTATTAAAACCAGGTTGTAGTTTATGGATGGATGGTAGTTCTGGAGGACATGTTTTTGCAAAGTTTATGTTGTTTTCCATCTCTGGTTTTCCAGCAATAAAGAAAGTAATTCCACTGTCAAGGAAACTGGAACACAGCTGTTAATAATAATAATAATAATAATAATAATAATAATAATAATAATAATAATAATAAAAGATAGCCACTAAAAAGATAACAAAATGTGATAAATTAGGTGGCACGGTGGTACAGTGGCAACACTGTTGCCTCACAGCCTTCGGTCCCTGCTGCTCCGTATCTCTCGATCACCTTTCTGTGTGGAGAAAACCCCCACTAAAAACATGCAAGAAGATCACCACTTGATCAGTGGTGACGAAAAGAACTGGGTGCCCGGTCGGCTGGCGGCCCACCACTCCTGGTCCACTGCGGAGGAAGGACTGACCAAGGGTCAAATGCAGGGAAATAGTTTCACATGAAGCATGGCTTGTGCATGTAGCGTGCATTGTGTTGTGTGTTGTGACAAATAAAGTACATGTCTTCTTCTTAAATAACAGGTAAAAAATAAATATTTACTTTAATATTTATGCACTAACAGGTCCACAGGTTCTAAACTAAAAAAAACACCATAAATGACTGTCCTTAAAATTGGCTACGCCAAAGTCCGAATTCCTATACAGGCACTAAAATTGTACGGGACACGGGAGTGTTCTACTTAGGTTAGGATAATTGCATGGGGGGGAGCTCTGTGCTGCTGTTGTCCTGTTGGACATTTGCAGTGTCGGTCCTACAGCGTCCTCGCCACATGGTCTCCTGCTATCTCCTGCCTCAAACTGCGGGGCCGCTGCAGAGAAGAAAAAGTACCCTTAATCGCGGGCACGCACTATCAGGGTCTCACAGACACACACACAGGTTCAGTCAGCTTGGTTACTCCTCTCTACTTAGCTGTTAGTAGGCATTGAATCAAGTCTTGTCTGTCTCCCGTCTGGCTCGTCCACGACCGTCTGTCCATCCCAGTGAAGCAGCCTCGCCGCAGAGCAGAAGCAGCCTCTCCAAACTCCATGCCGTCTGTGGAGACATATCTACCGCGGGTGTGTCCTTTCCGTTCCTTTTCTTTTTCCTTTATCCTTCCTCAGTGTACCTGTCTCATTCCTTTGTAACGCCCACGCTGTTCTGTGTCGGCCAATCCTGAGCAGTGGGGGGGCATGATTCAATTAATCACAGCTGTGATTATGTTGCTCCTTATGTTGATCCTCCGTTAAAAATATAAAAACAACAAATCCAAAATACCATATAATAAAACCATGCAACACACCACATAAAGTATGAAATGTAAATACTGATAAACAAGCCAAACTGTAAAACAAAACATGCAATTATAGGATCACGTGGATAAAACTTATAGCAAAAAAAACGACTGTCTCACTGTGACATTTTGACACCCAATGTAGGCTCTTTTGGAAACAGTTGCAGTATTCCTGGTTGTCTCGTCTTACTTGTCTGATGTCAAAAGTCAAAGTCAAAGTCGGCTTTGTTGTCAATTTCTTCACATGTACCAGATATACAAAGGAACTGAAATTATGTTTCCCACTACCCACGGTGTGACAAGACAATTTCAAGTAAAACAGTAAAGTGCACAGGCACAAAGAATAAAGACAGACGTGTCCTAACAACTACAGTAAACAATAAACTGAAAATAAATACTAAAAATGAACAATAGAGGAGTTCACAGTAAATGTACAAGTAGCAGCAAAAAGTTTTTAAGTTAGAGGACTGTAATAGTGCAATGTCAGTCAGTAATAGCAGCAGAAGTTTTCTGTTTGACAGAAGTGTGCAAGTGGCATAGTAGTGCAAAGACAGTCATTTATGTGGGTCAGAGGGTTCAGATTCCAGAGTGTCCAGAGTGGGGGAAGTTTTTAGCTTCCTGACAGCCTGTTGGATGGATCTGAGGGTAGGGAGGGGACAGAGTTTAACATCCTAACAGCCTGATGGATAAAGCTGTCAGTGAGTCTGGTGGTGCGGAAACAGGGGATCCTATACCTCATCCCAGAGGGCAGGAGGCTGAACAGATTGTGTGAGGGGTGGCTTGCATCGCTCACAATTGTGGTCACTTTGCGGGTGAGGCGGGTGGTGTATATGTCTTGCAGGGACGGGAGTGGGGCACCAATGATCCTTCCAGCTGTGTTCACTATACGCTGCAGGCCTTTCCTGTTGTAGTCAGTGCAGCTCCCACCCCACACAGTGATGTAGCTGCAAAGGATGCTCTCAATGGTGCCTTGGTAGAATGTGCTCATGATGGGTGGTGGAGCACTAGCCCCCTTGAGTTTGCGCAGAAAGTAGAGGCGCTGCTGAGCTTTCTTCGCCAGTGATGTGGTGCTGGTGGTCCAGGAGAGGTCCTCACTGATGTGCACCCCCAGGAATTTGTTGCTGCTCACTCTCTCCACATCTCCTTGGTCTTGTTGTTTCCGCACCACGTGGTCAGAAGATTGACCTCCTTCCTGTAGTGGGTCTCGTCGCCCTTAGTGACGAGACCTACTACCCAGAGTTGTGTCGTCTGCAAACTTCACTATGTGATTGGTGCTCCAGGTTGTTGTGCAGTCGTATGTCAGCAGGGTGAAGAGCAGGGGAATGAGCACACAGCCTTGGGGGGCCCCTGTGCTCAGTGTGATGCTGCTTGAGGTGTTGTTGCCAACCCGTACTGCTTGTGACCTCTGACTGAGTCACAGATGCTGAAGTCCAGCATCCAGTTACAGAGGGAGGTGCTGAGCCCCACTTTATCAAGTTTGCAGATGAGTTGTTGTGGTATTATGGTGTTGAATGCTGAACTGAAGTCTATGAACAGGTGGGTGAGTGCTGGGTGAAGGGCAGAGCAGATTGCATCCTCTGTGGATTGTTTGGCTCGGTATGCGAACTGGTAGGGGTCGGGGGGGGATTTTATGTGTGGCATGACTAGCCGTTTGAAGCACTTCATGATGTTTGGTGTCAGTCAGAAGCAGGATGGAGCAACTTTCTTCGGTACAGGTATGATGATGGCAGCAGACAGACACAGAGTCTGATCATGGGGAGGGGGTGGGGTCTTCTGTGGGTGTGTGTTGTTTTGTGCTTCAAAGCGTGCAAAGAAGCTATTCAGATTGTTGAGCAGAGAGGTGTTGCTCTCACAGCTCTGTGTTGCGGGCTTGTAGTCTGTGATGGCCTGAATGCCCTGGCATAGGCTCTGTGCGTCTCTGCTGTCTTGGAAGTAGGAGGCTATCTTGTGTGTGTGATCCTGTTTTGATTTCCTGATGCCGTGGGACAGGTTGGCTCTCGCTGTTCTCAGGCCAGATTCATCCCCGGCTCTAAAGGCATTGTCTCTGGCCCTCAGCAGCCTGTGGATGTCCCCTGTCAGCCATGGCTTCCGGTTAGCCCGAGTGATGATGCTTTTTGTGTGGGTCACATCATCAATGCACTTCGTGATGTAAGAGACCACGGTGTCTGTGTACTTGTCAACGTCTGTATGGTTGTTGTCATAAATGGCTGCCTGCTTAAACATTTCCCAGTCTGTTGTGTCAAAGCACTCTTGAAGAGCAGAGGAGGCCCCATCTGGCCACACTCTTACCTGCTTACCTTGGTGACTTTCACTCTCGGTCTGTATGCTGGCATTAGCGTAACAGTGACGTGATCAGAGAGTCCGATGTGGGCGAGGAGGTGGCTTTGTATGCTCCTTTTAGAGTAGATTAGACCAGGTCCAAAATGTAATCCCCCCTTGTTGGGAAATCAACATGCTGGTGGAGTTTTGGGAAGACAGTCTTGAGATCAGCATGATTAAAATCTCCGGCAAGGATGATGAAACCGTCTGGGTGTGCTGTCTGTTGTTCACTGATGGCCTGGTAGAGTTCATTAAGTGCCGTATTCCTATCACTGCTGATGTTGGTGGGAGGGATGTAAACGGTAACTAGCAAAATTGCAGATTTTGGGCAGATAGAAAGGACAGCACCTTATGATCATAAACTCCGGCAGTGGTGAACAATGTTTACATACTACAACAGCGTCCCGGCACCACACATCACGGATGTAAACATAGACCCCTCCGCTACGAGTCTTTCCTCCGTTTACGGGGGCCCTGTCCGCTCGATAGCATGCTAGCTATTGTAGTTGCACAGCAGAGTCGTGAATGTTGCCATTTAGCCATGTTTCAGTGAAGACAAGCACACAGCAGTTACTCACTGTCCGATTCGCTGACCTCAGCAGTTGTATGTGATCCATTTTATTGTCCAATGATCGTACATTAGCCAGGATGATGGATGGTATGGCTGGGCGGGTTGGACTAGCCACTAGCCTAGCCCGGATACCTCCACGTTTGCCCCTCTTCTGCTTCCTCACACAGCACTTCCGACACCTGCTTCTCGGGG
Organism: Chaetodon auriga; assembly: GCF_051107435.1. NCBI lineage: Eukaryota > Metazoa > Chordata > Actinopteri > Chaetodontiformes > Chaetodontidae > Chaetodon > Chaetodon auriga. The sequence goes on from NC_135083.1 coordinate 26,266,644, forward strand.
GAGGAGTAGCAGGCGAGTCCGGTGTGATCGCAGGGCGACGGAGTAATCCGAGCTCCCTTAGCGTCTCTGTTGCATAGTCCAGAACGTTGCAAATCTTGCTTTTGCGGATGTCTAGCAGAGACTGTCGACTGTACTTGTATTCCGACATAGGCAGACTAGACGAACATGAAAAACTTTCGGACAAACACTTTTTTAACAAACAAAACACTGCACGGTTCGGACAGAGAGAGGTTGCTGCATCTACACGTGCCGCCATCTTGATGATGTTTCATCCATTGTGACTGTAAAAACTTGTTATGATTCCTAGTTTGCAAATCCTCTCATGATGGCCTTGTGCAGTGGCTGGCAGTCAGTCTGGTTAATGATCAAGGAAACTCCAAACTTCAAGGGGGGTTACCCAAGATAAAAGTCTATGCCTTGCAGGTAGGCGTGGATGTAGTTGCCCCCAGCTGTATTGGTGGTAAAGGTGTTGATATCCTGTGCCATCTTATCTAAGTCCGCTCCTGAAAGGTTTCCCTCTGGTTGTATAGAATTCTTTCTGTGTGTATTCTTTGAAGCTGTCTCTCCTGGGATTCATTGGTTGTGGAGTTCTTGATACTGAGTTTGTGGTACCTTGCGTGGGTGGACATCCACTTCAGCATCAAGCCTTTCTCTTTGCCTGTGGGAGGCTGCCAGGCTGGAGGGTGAGGGCTTGAGAATTCCCGATTAATCTTGTAGGATTGTCTCAGTTCTATCTTGATTCAAGTCAACCCATCCTTGACATGCTTGACTTACCTACAAAGCCCGAAATGGTCCAGTGCCATCTTATCATAAAGAGTTCAAAGTACCTTATAATCCCACTAGAACACTACTTTCGCAGAATGCAGGCTTACTTATGGTTTCTAAAGCCGCGAAGAGCAGAATGGGAACCAGAGCCTTTAACGATCAAGTTCCTCTCCTGTGAAACCATCTTCCAGGTTTTGTCCAGGAGGCAAACAGTCTTTTTCCTCACCACTATCACAAGTGCTTGCTCATTATAGAATTGTTGGTTCTCTGTAGATAGATGTAGAAAGAGTATGGTCTGTACCTGCTCTAGTGTCCTGTCCTGAGACAACCTCTGTTGTGATTGTTGGGCTATATAAATTAAACGTAATTGAACAGAGTTGTTGCAGTGGCTGGGGTGTGCAGGTGAAGATTTAGCAGTTGAAGTTGATGTTAGAGAGGAGACTGTCAGGAAGCCTCCTTCCTCCAGCCACCACAGCTGCAGCCAATCCGCAATCATGTACCACAGGAAAAAAAACTGGATCTCCTCAGATTTGCCAGATTGCTGTACTCACTGGCCTGGGAACAAGTCTCAGCAACTTTGCAAGCCCTTGTGCTCTTTATTGAGTTTGCCTTTTCTGTAAGAACTAAAACTATTTTCTTAGTGCCTCAGGATCATCTCCTCATGTCCAAAACCTGCCCCGTCTGTCTAGCTCCAGTCCATCACTCGCAGAACCAAAGAAAAAGGGGATCGGTGTTCAACAGTCCAAAGAAACATAAAGCAAGATCAAGGGGAACAACAAGGTGCAGATCCACAAACAGGTAATCTCGGAAATATTCTACAGGAAATACTCTACAAACTGAAATGGAACAGGTAGACCACGTACAAGGGATGAACTGGCAAGGACAAAGGGAAACACATTCACTTAAATAGAGAGGGGAGGAGAACTAATCAAATAAAGCAGACATGAATCAGACAATCACAAAAACACAGAAAATAAAGCAAAATTTGACATGAGGGAAGACTTCAAAATTAAACAGGAAGTGGCAACACTTAACAGACCACTTCATAACAGGGGTTTTGATGCTCAGAGGAGTTCAATGACATTAAACATACCATATTTATCTGTGATATCAATCCATGTATGATTTATCATATATTTAACTTGCATTTGGTTACTAATAATAGAGAACCTCTAAAATGGTCAAGAATACAAAGCTATGCATTTAAACACTCAAAAAGTTATGGTGTAATATCCATAAAGCATTTTAAAAGCATATGTTTTGTTGAAAAGAGTTCCTTTGTTTATCAGAAGAAGGGGTTTTTGGGTGTCAAAGGGAGGAGTCCCACAGTGGCTGTAAGGTTGAGTGTTTCAAACCAAGATTTAGTTTTTTAGTTCTGTCTTTGGTTCTGTTCCGAAAATAATGTTTTAGATTAGATTCAACTTATTGGCATCGTCAGAGTGCAGCACAGAGACAACACAATGCAGCTTAGCATCTAACCAAAAGGGCAAATAGTCATAATATCCAAAATATAAATACAAGTAGTGCAGTTGGCATGAGGTACAAACTATATGAGGTATGTGCAGGTAGTGCAAGTAATTTCTATGAAACTAAAACATGTGCAACAAGGTATATAAACAAGTGACATGTGCAACCAGTAGTAAGCGGCAGTGCAGTAAAAAACTAAAAAGTATAAGTGAACAGATGAGGAATATAGTGTATATAGAATATAAAAAATAAAGTGATATGTGTAGTATGACATGGGCTGAGTTGTAATGTTCATCTTTGTAGTCTCTTGGGTCCTGAGTGAGGGCCACAAGGTGGTAAGAGGGGGTGTCAGTGTCTATCAAGGGTCAGGTTGTTGTCGGGGGAACCACACCGCCAGCTGCTGAATCTCATCGCTGTAGGCTGACTTGTCATTGTAGTTAATAAGGCCTATCACCGTGGTGTCATTCCTTTAGTAGGAGGCGAACCTTACTGTTCATCCAAGGCTTCCGGTTGGGGAAAGTTCTTATGGATGTAAAGTGGATGTAAACTCCCTTGGCAGATTAAAAGGCCTGCACTTGATCAGATATTCCAGATGAGCAGAACAGTGCCTCCCAGTGATGACAGAGTCTGTACACCAAGTTTTGTTCATGTAGATACACAATCCTCTGCCCCGGTCTTACCAGAATGCTCTGCAGTTCTGTCCACTCTGAAGATGTGGCGTCCCTGCAGCTCTATCACATTGTCTGGGATGCTGTTGTTAAGCCATGTTTCAGTGAAAATCATGACTTTGCAGTCCATAAACATTCTTTGTGAGGTGATCCAAAGCTCATTTGGGTATCGATTACTGTCTGAGGAAAAATGGATGATTCTATGAAACGCTTAGTGGACTGGTGTCGGCAGAACCACCTGATCCTAAACACCAGCAAGACCAGGGAGATGGATATTGATTTCCAAAGGAAACCTTCCCCTCACACACCTTTGAACATCCAGGGCTCGGTCATTGACATGGTGGACTCATTTAAGTACCTGGGTGTTCACCTCAACAATAAACTGGACTGGACAGACAATACTAACGCCCTGTACAGGAAGGGCCAGAGTCGTCTACACCTGCTGAGGAGACTGAGGTCCTTTGGTGTGTGCAGGTCTCTAATCCGGACTTTCTATGACACTGTGGTGGCCTCTGCAGTGTTTTATGCCATAGTGTGCTGGGGAGGGGGCAGCACGGACAGAGACAGGAAGAGACTGAACAAACTGGTTAAGAGAGCCAGCTCTGTCCTGGGCTGCCCACTGGACTCCATTGAGGAGGTGGCGGACAGAAGGATGTTAGCCAAGCTGACATCCATCTTGGACAACTTCTCCCTCAACCTGCACCACACTGTGAGGACCCTGAGCAGCTCATTCAACACAAGACTTTTACATCCCCAGTGCAGGAAGAGACTGCATAACAGTGCACAATAACATCCACTCAAATGCAAGTTGTACTGATAACCTGATCACATCTCACATTTTTCCTCTATTTTCATGTGCAATCGTCATTTTTAAATTGCCTCTCTTTATATCACTGTGCTTTGGAGGGATGAGCAAGTACACTGTATCTGTATCTGTATCTGTTCAACCATCTAAATTATCTGTATCCGTACCTGTACGGAGTGGGCGGGGGCCTAAACTGAAAAGTGGGTGTAGGAATGGGTGGGGCTTAAATCAGTACATTATTTTAAGTCTGAAATTGATATGGATTGATCAGAAGTTGCTGTATTTATTGTTTATTTGAAAACTATTTACAGAACAGCCTCTTTTTGATCACAAAAGTAAGAGAACTATTTACAGAATAAGTTTTTTATGAACTCAGAACATGAATATTCTTAAGTGTATCACCAGGCAAACTAAGAGCAAGCAGACGGTAAAAAAAAAAGTGGAGGCAGTGACCCACGCGACACGAGCCGTTTTCAGCTCTGTCTTGTCAAATGCACCGCGTACATTATGAAACAAGTTCACCAAGTAACTTTAAATATCATACAAACCGAAATAGAGGCGAGCTGAAGAAAACCTAAGGAGTACTGAAAACAGCAACGTGAGCTAGAGAGGGGTGTAGGGAGGGGCGGGCGTTGTGTGTGACTGGCCAATCACAGAGCGACAGTCAGTAACCCAATGAGGATTTTCCTTCAGCACGAGCACGGATATTGACGAGTTTTACTCGTATCATGCTTGTACTCGTCAAAAATGCTGTATCCGTACCGGATACTCGTCTGAAACGAGTATTCGGCTCAACCCTAATGCTTTGTAATACTTGCTGGCTTTAACGACTACATTTCCCTGGTGTGGGATCAATAAAATCTTGTCTTAATACAGAGTTGAGGGTCATAGAGAGAATTGTTAGGATGTGCTGAGGAGAGGGGAACTCGATGGTGGCATGTCAATAAGAAGTCATTTTGGAGATCAATGACATATGGCAGTTTACAGTTGTTGTTAAGATCCAGCAGAGTTTGGATAGCAGGGTAGCTGTTTATCACCAACGACAGGCATAATCAGTGAGTAGCCTCAATGTTTTGTCAGTTTTAAACACAGTTGTTGGTCTGCTGTTGGTGTTTATTGTGCCTTCTGTTGTGATTGTATCTTTAAGTGGTTTGTGTCGACGACGAGATAAAACTTTATTAATCCCCAGCTGGGGAAATCAGGGTCTTACAGACAGCATCAGTCACAGCAGGAAGTAGCAGTCAGTTGCTAATTCATCATTGGATTTTGCATTATCATCGGAAACTGCTATTTGCTACATTGACACTGCATTCTACTTACTGCTGCATGTCAGTGCCTTTGGGAAGTGCTGTCATGATGGTCTTCATGACCCATCCAGAGATGGTGCTATTAAATATATTTAGTATTTAAGATTTAGTAGAAATAGATAAAATAGATTTAGTATTTGCATGGCCCCTCTGCCATTGATTTTCATATCACTACATATTTAATATCTTATTATCCCTGTTTATTCTGCACAGCACAGAACACATTACACAAATGAAGGTCTAGTGGAAGTTCAGTGAGGAAGATTATTCTTTTGCATGCTTAAATGCTTAGGCGTGTAACTTATTTCTCATACCATCCTGCATTCACTCCTCTCATGCATGTTCACAGCTTGACTGTTAGCCTATCATCTAGCTGCCATCTTTTTAAATATGACTCTCTGGCTGCCTTAGTTCTGTCATACTGCCGAGGTGAACCCCTTCACCTACCCATCACACCCAGTCTTCACAGATCTTCAACTTCATCATTTCATCATCCTCATCAGCACCAACACCACCACCAGTGTCTGGATTCCATGGTGCTCAGGGCAATGCCTCTCGATTCCAAAATCTCGCTGTGGAGTCTAAGCACCAAAGACTTTCTGGTAAGGCTTAATTATCACACATCATTTGTCATAATAAGCAATTAGCTTTTCTTCATTCACTTGTCTCCCTGGGTTTTCACAGGTTGAGCAGTACTGACTATTAGGATATTTCCAATACACATGAGGTAGTCATGTTGAACCATGACATGAACAAGCAGTGGAGCCCTGCAGGTATGTGTGACATGAATTCAATTCAGTTTACCCTGATGATGTGTTGGAGGGGCATTGCGTTATTGTCATATTATAATGACCACTAATAATCACTTTGTATTCAAAGTGATTATTAGTGGTCATTGGCTGATTTAAGAGAAGTAATGTAATTCCTGAGGTATGGGTAGATAAAATATGTTACAAGCTGGTAATATAAAAAAATATGAAATCTATGCAGGAATAATAGAATATAAAACATGAAATTAGTTTATGTGTTTAAATGATCATAACAGACAATGAATTGTCTGAGTGGTCCAATTTGACACAACTTTTTGATGATCAACAATGATGGACATTTACCTTTCATTAATGCAATTTTTAATGTTTTTGTCATTACCTAGCATAGTACTTACTTTCATTGAAACCATGTTCATTATAATAGCAAGTTTTGTATATTGCATATTGTATTTGCATAGCAGGGAGAACCAGTCCACCTTAAAATATTCATTTCCATGTACTTACGTACATCAAGTGTTTATCATTACATGTCATTCTGTAAAGATATCAGTTGACCTTCATTGCCTGGTACCCTGTTTCAGTAAGAGAAATTCCCTTGTTTTGATATCTGTATGGTTCAGATTCTCAGTCTCAGTGTACTACTGCTAAGGTTTGTGTTGGCTTTTGAAAATTCATGGTCCTCTTGTCCATTTGTTCTGGTGTAATGTAATTAAGTTTGTCTGTATGTTGGTGTGCTGGCTGCAGTCTACTGGCCCCAGAGGGAAGCATTCTGTTACTTTTTCTTTCATCCTGCTCTCTTACACTGTGGTAACAAAAGCACTTTGGTTAAGGTTAGGGAAAGATCGTGATGCTGACTTTCTCTGTATTAAAAAATGACTATAATTGTTCCCTGCTATTTAATGTTTCAGTCCCTAAACGTATCCATGAAAAGGGTAAATATGAATTGCTAGTGCATTACAACAATACATACATACATAGTTAAGAACATTTCCTCATTATATTAAGACAAAGTGAAATTTGGTAGGCATTATGTTTACTTCAAAATATGTTTGCTGTGGCTAATTAGTTCTATATAAACATAATTTCTAGAAGACAGGGCTCATCAAGGTAACCTGTGTCAGTGTCATATTGGAGCTACTGCAGCAGGTTGCCTTCTCTTTTTGTGTGTGCGCAAAAATGTGGCTGTGAAAAATACTGAACTAAAACATAAACTGCTCAACAATACAAAATTGTTCATGATTCGTGATTCAAATATATCCTCCAAGAATCAAAACCTGTTCCTCTTCAGATAGTGTTGTCTGTTCTTTCTCAAAATAGTCTAGAGCACATGACTGCTGACAGCTGACGATTAAAAAGAAAATGTAACAATAATGAAATACATTTGAATGAAATTAGTTCTCCATCTAACACTCCAGTTTATTTAACTGTGTATACCATGACAATAGTCCCTCTGAAAATTACTACGCAAGCTTTCAATTCAGCCAAAATAAGAAACAAAACAATCAGACTTTGCTATAATGCAAAATATTTGTTTACTACAATACAATCTATTACAAGGCAGCTCTACTTTATACAACATGAAATTAATAAATAACATATAGATTTACAATCATTTATTATTTCACAGCTCACATGTGAAAAAGGAAATCATAGATCTGCATGAGAACAAGGACATGAGAAACTGAAGCAACTGCCCTTTAAAGAGTCAAAGCTTTACTCCAGTGTTGGTTATGGTCACACTGATGTGTAGATGTGAAAACCCAGAGTCATCCATGCCTGTTGACAAAACAAAAATACATTACTACACCAGATTAAAAAGCAGTTTGCTACATTTTTACATCTGAATTGGCCATAACCTCATCTGCTGCCCAGGTGCCCTTAAGCAATGAACCACTAAACCGCCAGCTGCTCCAGTGCAGATGCTTAGTGACACCTTATGAATATGGAGGAGCAGTTACAGTTAAGTTCATATTCCATGTATAAATAATTATACAATGTAGTTAAAGCATTTCTATGTTGTTGTAATAAATAATAATAAATTCACCCTGATCATCGAAAAGCATTCATGAGGGATGTGAATGGATTTTCTGTAATGTCTTAATCTGTATTTCTTAATATGTCTTTTGTGTCTTTGTATAAAATCCCAATAGTAGAGGTTATTCTTTTCTATTTTGGGTATGTGTGCACTCCATTATCTTTAATCTGAATGTAGAAAATAATCAATAAATTGATTTAATAAGGTCAAACACTCAAACATGTCTGTTTTCCTATTTGTGTATATTTATTTACTTTAATAGCTTGGCTAATCATACTGGTCTATACATCCTAAGTCATTTTAATATATTAACATTATTGAAGATTACTATTAATGTTATTATATTATCATTACATTATAAATCTATGAGTATGCAGTAATTGCTTGTGTTGATGTTATTCTAAAAACACAAAGCATTTCACGTTACTGTAACACCTTTCCTGTATTTCATCAATTGTGAGTGTAAAAAGGAACTGTCATCCACTTAATGTCATCTCATATTTTTCTGCACCCTCAGGATTAAACTGACAGTAAATCTGCTATGTGATATGCAAAGAAAGATGTAGAAACACCATCTTTTTCTAATTCTCTGGTACTTACCTTCAGCATCCCAGCCCGCTGAAAGAGCCAATTCTCTCTAACCGGACACCGAAGCAGCTCCTTAGCCCGCCCTTCTTGTACCGGCTCCACGAGCGTTTGGAGGTCCTCATGAGGTCTTTAAAGATACGCGCGAGGACGTTTTCTTTAGTTGCCAGTGCCGAATTGCTGGGCTCGTAGGATTCCCAAGGGTGCTGCTTTGGAGCTTCAAACACCAATTTGTCTGTGTTTTCATCTTTCCCTTCCACCTCGATATCCTCCATGGAGTGATATGGCCCGGTGTTGATCTCCTCTTCTAAAAGTTGTTTTAAACTCTGTAGAAAAAAATGATAGAAAACTGGAAACTAAAATTTTCATCATACTTTAGTATTGCATTCTAATATCCAGTGCAGTTAAAATAACCTCAGTCATAATGCTGCTCATACAAAGACCACAGTAATGTTCTCAACTTGGATATAAGTTTAACACACAACTGTCAATACAGAAAAGTATAGTGACTTTATGTTTAGACAGACCACTAATTTGTCAGTGAAATTTGCTTTGAAATATTGCATTTTCCTGTCGCTTTATGGTCTTTAAATTGTTGAATATACAGCCTAGCTGCATACATCATCTACATACAAGTCAAAAGCTTACCTGTAGATCAGAAATGGGTTTGGCTCCTGTGAAATCAAATAGCAGAAGTAGAGATAAACAGCAAACTGAGGTATTTGGATTCATTTTCTTGTTTACTTTTTATTTTTTTTGTGTAAGGACTAGCTGGTGTGCAATTTAGTCTTTCCCTCCTCCTCTGTCTCCAGCTCCTCCAGCTGTCTAGCAGTGGCCAGGTAGCGCCTTTATAGGCATACACGACCTGATTCCGTCATGAGGCCTGGGAAAATTAACGAGGTGTGACTAATGCCTCTACACGTGGGAGTACAGGCTAACTTGAAAATGGAGACTGCAAGTATTCACAGGTTCACAGGTTCAAACTCCTATGAAGCCGTCAAACAATGTGACTGAAGACTCTGACATCAGTGATGTTTTATTGGTTTTGCTTGAAATAGTTATAATTAGTTGTTCTCAAGCATTGCAACAATTACCCCCAGCATTTGGGTTCCCTTCCCAAATTTACAGAGCTTTTTACTTTTTTTAAAAAAATTCATTCTTTAGATTGACACATTATTGCTGTTCTCTTCATTATGTTTTTTTCTTTTCTTCTCTTACTACTTATTTACTCACACAGTTGTTTTTACTGTTCTGACATGCATCTTGTCAATGATGATATACTCTCTTCAAATTAAAAAAAAAAAAATGTCACTCTTTAGCAGGACAGACTCACTCCAAAACGGTCTGGGAGTGGTCCAAGGCAGGACAAGGCATATGACCTGCAAAGAGCCACCACCCTCCTATGAGCCTGGGTGCAGGTCAAGCGAGATTTCAGTAAAACTAAAGAAAAATAACTAAAAATTAAAACAAAATAAAATAAAATAAAATTCATTCATTTGCATCTCAAGTGGCCCTGTCTAGCCTCACTCCTCATTGCTGTATAAATTCTAATGCTATTATAATTGCTTATTATTATTTATATATTGATGATAACGACAATGTTATTATATTATTATCATACAACTGAATTAGATTATTATTGTTATTATTATTGTAATAATATTGTCATATCATATATTTATTATCCTAATGACAACACACTATTTTCTGCCACATATGCATTACTCTACACTCCAACCTAAACATGGATACCTATCATTGCCTCTCATATAAACATCCAAACATCCACAAATGCACGCACATTGCGCGCACATACCCTCTCCCATGTAATATGCTCCCTTCTGCCAGACTCAAAATATCGTCTCATACATCATCATAACTGCTTTATGTTACTGTCTGTATGTCTATCCATCATGTTTATGTTATTCATCTTCTATGTCACTCCTTTTATTTTTGTTTTTTGTTTTCTAATGCTATTTCACCAATAAAAAATAAACAATAAAAAAAGAACAAAAATATCTTGCTGTCATTTTTCTATGACTTATACCTCACAAATATCCGAAAGGAGTTAGTATGAACACCTGCAAAGTCCAGAGGTGGGAGTTAGTGGATGTGGTGAAAATTAACCATCATCCAGACAGATACTAGGGCTGAATGATGAGTGATTAGCCCTGGACCCTATGAAGCTGACTGCACGGTGGATGTGGTTTGTGACTAATTGACATTTCACCAGCTTCTCAACTGGAGAGCTGTCAGCTCAAGCGTCAGGGGAGCAGTGAGAATTACACATATTTTTTATGGAAATACTCTGAGCTCTGCTATTTTGATCTGTTGGCCCAGTAACAGGTGTGATACTGATAACTGATGTTAAACTGACAGACAGATGTGATACTGTTACAGATGTTGCCAAAATACTATCAGATCCTAAAAGTGACCCTTTTAGGTTTTTCTTTTGTTTTTTAAATCAACTAAGCAGTGAAAGAGGGAGGAAGTATCAATACCACAGTGGAAAAGCCAGTGTGGTATTACCAGCAAAATGTGCTTAAGTATCAAAAGTAAAAGTACTCAGATGCAGAAAGAAATACCTTGTATCACCACTTAAAGTGCTTTACAATACCAGCCAGCATTCACCCATTTATACACTGGTGGCCAGGTGCAATCTGCTCATACGAGCAATAATCATTTCTATGCACACTAACACAGAGATGACACGGCATTGGGAGCAGTTTAGGGTTCAGTATCTTGCTCAAGGGCATTGCACCATGTAGACTGCCGAGGTCAGTAATCGAACCACTGACCTTCTGATCCATCCCAATCACCAATGCATTACTGTGAAAAAAGCATTTTACTATTGTGAAGCCAATTTTAACTATTTTATGGACTGATGAATTGTAAAATCTATAATAATGCATTATACTTTATAAAACCTGATTTTTTTGTCTTTTAAAAAATACAGTAACAGTGTTTGATATGGTGCAGTAAAAGTGCAGTAAAAAGCATATTTCAGTTAGGAAGACTATCCTTTGCATGCTTAGGCCTGTAGCTGATTTCTCAAACCAATCTGCATTCACTCCACTAACGCATTCTCATTCATAATTTCTTTGCTGTCATGATCTGGGGTTGTCAATTGAGATATCAGCTGGTCACAGTTATCCGATAGCACAGCTACATAACTTCACTGTTAGCGTTTCATCTTGCTGCTAGCTATCCTTTTAAATATGATTTTCTCTCTTTGCTTTAGTTCTTTCATGCTGTTATGCACAACCCTCCACCTCCCCATCAATGCCCAGTCTTAACAGATCTTCAGCTTCAGTAAACTACAAGTACCTTGAAATTGTACTGAAGTACAATATAATGCCCTTAGTTACTTGCCACCACTGCAAATGTGACTGGATTAAGTTTAGATCAGATAATTCTACTTCACATTGGCCTTTAAAGTCAGATATGGTCCTTTGTCACATAGCTGGTCAACACGAATTGACTGCATTCCAGTGTATCTCAGTGCTGTTTCAGGCTAAAAACATTGATATCAGCATGAATCTCAAAACTCCATGTCTTTTGCTGGAATGTTTCTGTATTGTTTGATATGAAATTAGTGTAGTGCATTTAATTTGATTATTTGTCTAGTCAATCAGTAACATTGATTTGCTTGACTTTCTGAGCCTGTTGTCCATGTTCTATTATATGGGGACAGGTAGTGACATTATTTTATTATTTGACAAAATGTTGTAAACCACCATATATCTCTATGACTTCAGAAGAACTGAGCCATGCATTAAGCTTGGTTTTACTCCTGATCCAGTTGGTTAGACTAGCTGACATTTCAACAAGTTGTTGATGGCGATGAGCAATATGCAATCCACCCTCAAACTGCTCCCCCTCCATTAGAGGCCTTAATTAGAACATGAATGCTTTATCATCTAAATGATGGAGCTTGCTGAACTGAGACGAGGAACTCTGAAATTAGAGGCATCCATACTGATGTCAGATGGCAGACAACACAGCAGTGGGTTCCAGGGGCTAGTCCTTCAGGAGGAACTCCCTACTGAAATGACTACTAGTTTGACAACAAAATTACTTCTTTCACTAGAAATGGTTGAATTTACTCAGTGTAGACAATGAGAATGCAAGAGTAAGCATGGGTAATGCCTGCACTTTTTTAACCAGACTGTCAATCAGTGAAGGGGTACTTTGGTTGATATATTGCCACAAATACTACATGGATTGTCATGACATTTTGTGGAGACATCCATGGCCTCGACGGGATGAATTTTGACTTTTCCTTTCAACAGGTTGACATTTTTGTTTTGAGTGGAAAAACAACTACTGGATTACATGGCTGTGTAAAGTTTTGTACTCCACAGGATAAATTAGATTCACTTTGGCAATCCCCTTGCTTTTAATCTAGAGCTATTTGTCCAGTACTTTGGGTTATTACCAAACACCTGCAAAATGCAAGACATCCTCGTCAGCCATAGCTGTACTTTGTGTTTATTGCTAATTGGAAATTATTAGCATGCTAATGCATGAAACTAAACTATGTCTCACAAAAAATACATAAAAAACACCAAATATGTGGGAGAACAAGCACAGATGCTGTACACACAACAACAGTCACACAATTAATAAGAGAATAATGTCATGGTATTTGGGTTTCAGTTTAGTTATTTGCTCTTTTATGTTGAAAGAGAACTGTCCCTCATTAGTCTTCACTCTTGTGTATTGAGTCAGTGTGTCTTCCCCCTTTTTGAAAGCTTTTTCAACAAGTTAACATAGGTCTATGAGTTCTAGAAAACGTTTTTGAAGCTGTTTGCTGGAAAACGCTTTTAGGAAAAGATTCCCGCCTCCATCTATTTTCCTCTGTTTCAGTCTCTTTCAGAATGCACTGTTTCTGGTGTCTGTAGCTTTAAAAGCAAATGAAGAACTGAAATGCAAATGAATGAAGGAGGGGAGGCTCCTGCAGAACCTCAGACTCAGAGAATTCAGCAGAACGTTTCTGAATGGTTAGTCAAAAAATGTCTTTCTATTTTTTTGGGAAATTAGATATTTTAACACCTTCAATACGAGGGCCCTGTGTACAGCAGGCAGCGTGAGATCCACGTAGTTCAGATGGTCAATGCTCACGCTAGGAAGCACCAATCCTAACTTGTAGCATACCAGAATGATGGGGAGAAACTCAACTAAAAGCCTCTACCAAATATTGCCACCCAAACGAAACATAATTCATACCCCAAGAAGGGCATGTATAACAAAAACACGAAAATAGTGTATGTCCACTATAGCGCATCTGCTGATTTCACCACTTCACGCGAACCACACAAGCCTGGTATCATATGAAAGCAGAGAGTCCGAAGGTCCTGGTTGTTTACATAAAGAGGAGGGGGTTTCTAGAGTGGGGGGAGCGCTCTTCATGCATATACTGTCTCTGAGGTTACTTCCTTCTTGATCATCATTGGTGTGTCTGTGGTGAACTTGGGGGCTATCCCTCGATTCTCTTGACTCTGACTGGTCGATAGAGGTGTCAATCATCAAATTCCACCACTGGGTTGCTGAGATATTGACCGGTCTAACTGCGGTGTTAGTTTCAGTGCTCCTTCTCATTTACACATGAATGGGCAGAGCGCACACAGATGAAACTGCTGACCAGCAGTACTGGCCATTCGCCTTAGTGTCAGCCCAATTCTTTCACTGGAAGCCTAAGAACAAACCGGAGAAATCTTCAGTTCATAGACTAAATATTCATTGAGGTCACAGGTAAAGTAAGGCAACGCTGGGCTTGGAATGACAGAGCTTTCACAGGATCTCAGTAAGAATGAGCCCCGATCTTTGGTAATAATTCACATTTATCTTCTTGGGCTGGGCCTGCCCCGTACAAAAGTTGGACTTACACGCGACCAATTGCAATTGGCCAGTTGCCCGGACGTAAACAGGCCAACTGTTCACACCTTGTTCTTGAAATGTGTTGAGCAACATGTGCATGAGTGTTGTTTTGGGCATAATGCAACAGACCTAATTGACAGAATAGAGAAGTTTCATCTGCTTCCTGTTATCCAAACCGGTTTTCACCAGTCATGCTATTTTACAGTTCTCGACAGTACAAGGACATACATTAGATTACACAAGTTCAGTGGAAAAGTACAGAATAAGAACACATGACATCTCTGGACAAAGCCAATTACAGCATTTCCCCCTTTTGACATGTTTTTATCATGTCAAATTCAGAGCATGCACATTCAAATCTAAAACGTGGGTGCTATTATTGGTAGCAAATACTGGTAATGCAAGGTTTCTTATTTCTTTAGCTTTATACATGCACGAATCGTCTTTTTTTTATTATTATTTGTTTGTATAGGTGCACACGTGTAAATTGAACAACCATGCAGTTAGAGCCTGAGAACATATGCTTAATATAAAAAGGGGCACCAACCCTCATCACCTCAGAAGGATTTTATTTATTATTTTCTTTTAATGCTGGTTTAATAATAATTAACCAATTAATGGGAGATCAATCTCATCCTCTGAAACGTAAGCTCTCGATACAGTGATCATCTATTTCCAGCTCAAAAGGACACTGTCTGACAATGACTGACTGACAAAAACTGACATCTGACAAAAGATTGAAATAACACGCCAATAGGCGGGCAGAAGACAACCTACGAGCAAAAATTGAAGTTACAAAAACTAAAATGCCGAAAAAGTGGCGTGAGTGAAGAACAAGTAAAGAGTGTGTCTAGAACAAAGATGTGAGACAAAGGAGAGACATAAAAAGACGTCCAAGAAGAAGTGTAACAAAGAAGAAAGTGAGCGCTTGCTGCACGCTGGCGTATAACATCCGGCACTCCAAGGCATGTCTGTGACGAACAGACCTTCGCACACTTAGATTATTTACAGGGGAGCGCTGTGATTTCGTCCTGTAGAGAGAAAACATTAACTAACGATTGCGTGCGATGGACTCATCTGCTTCCCATTATGGTCAATCACATAGTCTAAATGATCAATTTTCAGTCACATTTCAACATTGTTTATAACATGTATGCTGACTCCAATATACATGCTTCAGACAAATTTTGTTGATTAATGACATCATTCTTCAATACTAATACTAATATGATGACTAATAGTATAACTCTAATAGAACAAAGGAACAAGGAAAGGCAGATTATATTTGATGAATTAAGCATTACTAATTATAACTGTCTCATGTCACGTATCTGAAACCTACTAGTCTCTAGATGGCAGTATGGCTCCATGGTAGAAACTTGGACCACGCTGCTTATGTAAGTTAAGATCATAATTTCGTCATTTTACAAGCTAGAAACACGGGAAAAACATTGATATCATACAAATTATGAGTTTTGTTGAAATTTTCAACCATGCCATTTTTAAGTCGGAGCTGCATAACCCAAATGATCTGATAATATCACAGAACTGTGCTTCAGCATTACCATCTATGAATCTCTTTTGAACCAAAAAAATCCCTTTTAGTCTTTATGAAGGTTTAGTAGATCATATCTGAGGATTACAAATCTGTGACATTAAAAAGAGCTAATTTCATCTGTAGGGATTCAGTGACGGGAAAGGAGACAGGTTGTAGATGAACATTTACAAATGTAAGACTATTAGGACAGGTGCCAGGTGGTCTGTGACTTCTATGATGTGTTCGACCATGCCACTGGCTGTTTAAGGTCACTGGTGTTTTTATGTAAGTGGCATGAGGTTTGTCTAATTTCTGACATTTGAGTGATTATGGCTGTGGTTACTGTTGTTTAATAGTTCATTAATTTGATTGAGCTTCAATGTTGCAGCTTTAAAGTAATTCCTTGATTGGTGATTGTGGTGGAGGGGATGTAGGATGTTTGGTCCCTGCAGAATGTGATGAAGACTGGGACAGAGACATCCTCTGAATGCCTTGAGTAATGTGTAGCAAATGGCCGGGTAAGAGGGGAAAGACACAGGCTATCTGCCTGTGTGTGCTGGCCATAACATGTATCTGTGCATTCTTGGTGGTAGGACTGCACTGAGCAGTCTGCCACTAGTTTTGGACATATCCTATCAGACTTAGAGTGGTCTTTACAGTTCCAAAAGATAATAAAATTGTCAATAAATCTTATCCTATGGGTGAGATTGGTGAAGTGGGCAGGTGATGAGAGGAGGAAATTACACATTATTACTGTTTGAGACAGAGCCTCAAGTGCAGGATTCCCTTATGTGAGTTGATTTTGTGCTCTGTTGTTAATATCCCAACACATTTTGAATCAAATTACATACCACAAACTAATAAACAGTTGACAACTTTGTCTGATTGGGAATCCAGCTAAGGACACTGCTATGGCTGATTTGCAACTTTCAATGTTTTGGTCTTTAATTCACTTCCTCAAAGAACACTAATATAAAGCCCAACAACCAGGCCCATTACAAAGGTGTACCATGGCTCTGTCACTTACATTTGATCCATAGGTACTGCTTTGGCACATTTTGTTATACAATATCAGGTTTAATGGCAAATTAGTCATATTAATCCCATGTACTTTTCATATGGTGTTGTTAGGGGTGCAGTCATCAGGCTTCTGTGGAGAAACTCAAAATGGCTTCCAGGAGATTGGTTGGCTTCAAATTAGTGTTTCACCATTGTAAATGCAGCGTGTTTGTGAGTGTGAGCAGCCTTATTGTGTAGATATCAGGTTACTTTTGGGTCTTTGTGTGTTGTTGCCATGGCAATAGTGACTGCGGGGGTCCTGGTAGCCTGAGGTAATGCCATTGATATCTGTCAGGACTCAGTGGGAAGTCTGTGGTGGGGACGGGTCCGCTAAAGAGGTTTTAATGACATTTTAAGCAGCTCTTTCCATCTGTGTGAGAAGTATGTCGTAGAGGCATATGTGGAGTTAAACATGCACATATTTTGGTGTTGTTTTGTTGCTCTAGAGCAACACTGTTGAAATAAGTTTAACTTATTGCAGCCTGTAATTGTCTTTAACTGTATTCTGTATTATATATATTAACCTCTTAACATAAAGTTGACCTTATTTTCTCATTATGTAACCTCCAGTTTAAGACAGTTCCTTCAAATTGAAATACTGGAGATATCTTGTGTATCACATTCCCTAAACAGTTCCCTAAAATTCATACTATCATTTATATCTTTATATGCTGTCCCTCATTCTTTGGAACCTCCACTAGATTATGGCTTTTGGAGACACAAAGTGTTCAAAATTAAGAGTAAGAAGCAATAAATCTATACAAAATGTGAAACAATTGAATTTATTTAGTTGTCTGGAAAAAAAAAAAGAAAGAAATATTCATAATATGAATATCTTTCTTTTTCACTATTCCAGATAAGATTTTATAGATCATACCCTGGGGAAATTTAGTCGTTACAGCCAGCAAATATTACAAAGAGCAAGCACAGTGGCATAAAGAGGTCAGAAAAACAACTATGTATATGTATATTTGTACAGTGTCACCGTATATTCAGTTCTCTTACCTGCTGTCTTTGTCTCCTCATCTGCTCACCTGTGCCCTCAGTACTTTTCCACAATCAGCCACGCCTATCTGCCTGCTCACCTGATCACACACCTGAGGCTCATAGCAATCAGTGCAGTATTTAAGCTGCTCTGCCACAGTCACTACGTGCTAGACTGTCATTGTTCCCATGCAAGACTCTCCAGCTCATATGGACTGATCTCCCATTGCTGAACCTGCCTGTTTCTGACCACGTCTATTCTCCTATTCCCTGGCAAATATCTCAGCTTTACCCTTCCTGGATCTTTGTTTGCCTGAGACTGTTTGGTGTATACCACACCTAACACTGAAAGATACTCAGAGACTTGGCATCTCTGTGAGTATGGCAGGCAATCCTGGATCTTTTCCTGCCTGTGAGTGCTTTGTATTTGATGCACTGTATGTAACTAGAGACTATATCCTGCTAAATTACGTGGTATTGTACCTGAGAAACACTATTGCACTTGAGAAATACTAGGACCATGTATATGCAGAATATATACAGTTTATAAAAGTACTGTTGCCAATATGGGTAATAAATACTGTTATTGTACAGTTGAGAGAAATATGCAATTTAGAAATTGCACCAGATGAAATTGATAATGTGAGCATATATTAGCATTGAGAACAGTAGTGCAAAACAAAAGTGGGTTTGTGATGGAGAATTGAGAAGCATCAACACAGTGCTACATTACATGATGCTGGAGTTCAATAGTCTGACAGCTGTTGGGACAATGGACCTGCAGTGGCATTCTTTCTTACAGACTGGATGCAGCAGGAGCTGCTTAAGCCCCCTACTGTCTCATGCAGGAGGTGGGATGGGTTGTCCATGATAGATGTCAGACTGACCAATATCCCTCCTCTCTGTTTGTTAAGTCTTTTCCTGTCCCTCTCAGAGCTTCCACAGTCCCAGCCGACACCTGCATAGAAAACTGCAGATGCCACCACAGAGTCATAAAAAGTTTTTAACAGTGTCCTACATACTCCAGAGGACCTCAGTCTTCTTAGCAGGTGCAGATGACTTTGAGAATCTCAATGTCCAAGCTCTGGCTGTTCACCAGTGTAGTCTGTGGTACCTTGCTTCGGAAATCAATCACCATCTCCTTCGTCTTGCTGGCATTTATGTGCAGGTGGTTCAGTCCACACCAACTCCCTCTGGAGGTAATATGACCAAATGCAAACAGCTAACAGCTCAGTGTCTCTGGTGCAGTGCTGCTCTTTTACCCTGATGTGCTCGTAACATGCAAGTCCAGCGTGATCTCTAGCCAACTTTCGGTGAAACACATGAGGCTACACTCTCGGTACTCCCTCTGCACTCTGGCTAGCGCCGTTAGCTCTTCCATCTTATTTGGGAGAGATCTCACGTTTCCCATAATAAGAGATGGTATGGGCGGTTTATACCGTCTTTTCTTGTCCCAGCACTTCGCCCCAACTCTGCATCCCCTTCTCCTTCTCCTTATTTCCTTAGGGATCTCTGGTCTTTCCACTGGGAGTATGCTTGTGTTGCTCAGTGCGCTCAGCTGTTCCCTAGAGTAACACAATGGACCCAAAGTTCAGAAGATCTCCTGAAGTTGATGAAATTAATCCACAAAGTAGAAAAAAGCAAATCCCTAGTCTCACCAGTTGTACATCCATACATACACATGATCAACTGAGACTTGTGATGGGAAAAAGATAAGACGCAAAAACACACTTATACAGGCCAGAGCTGCTGTAACAAGCTGCAACTTGCACGGTGCCATCTTGATCAACATTTCGACATAAATCATTGCATTGATAAATACAGACAAGATATATAATAACCATGAAATTAATGAAAAAAAAAAAACAATAACGATGAGAACAGTCAATCACATAATTGACTCTGCCTTGTTTGCCTTGATGAGAAAAGTGCCATAATGAAATAAAATGGTCACTGGCATGAGGTAATAAAAAATCATCTGCATTAAACTGATCATGAAAGAAGCAAGACAAAATAACATTTGATAAGAGCTGTACATAAAAGCTGTACAGCTAAACTGATATTGTTTGTTTTGTATAACAGTTCACATCAATGGCTTCAGCTCAAAACACGTAACACAAATGAAACTAATTCAAAATGTGAAAATTAATAAAGGCATCTTCCCAGTGCAATGACTAGAAGCACAACAGGAGAATTAATGGCCCAACATACCTACCAAACTCTTCACTTAATATAAACCAAGAGTTAGAAGCCATAATAAAGAATCCAACTGACAGTGCTGTATGACTAATTTTCATAACTTGAGAGTGGATATCTACAGCACTAATCTGTACACACATGCAAGGTCTGAACCTGTGAAATGGAGGTTGTCAGGATTCATTCTGTTTACTATGCTGTATAGCATGTTACACTGTTTCTTATAGTGCAACAACCACTAACAAAGCACAACACAGACTGAAAAAAGTACTGCTTTGGTTTATTTAGGTGACTGGGTTAAAAATATCATGAACTAATGCTTAATATATGCAGCACCATCTCTGTTGTGTGAAAATAACCTTATCTGTGTAAAGGTTGCACTTAGAGGGGTCACATTTACAACATGTGTATGCTAATCTTTCCATAGCCAACGGGAAGGGGAAGGCATGATGTAACAGCGTGGGAGTCTGTGATCAGTCTAGGACAGAAATAGACAGCAGGGCTGATGAATGCCATGAAGGTTAAAATGGTGTTCTGTTGCACCTTCAAACATGAGGATGGATCAGGAAAACTGAAGACCAAATTGAAATAAGAATGCGATCATTCCAATCATTCAATCATTACAGTACATTCTGTAATGTGCTAGTGCACGTTATGTGTGCACATACAAGGAATTTGTTTAAACATTGCACACAATGTACTTGCTTAGGAAAAAAAACATGTAGCTTAACGTGGACACACACACACACACACACACCAATAAGTTACCTAGTGCAAAAATAAACAACAAATATAAACAAATGATGTGGCAATAAATAATACATACAATAAAATTTACAATGTGCAGGTATGTATGTTGACAGTTAGATTGAGTAATGAATGTACATGTTAAAATCTGTGCATTAACGGATTACAAAAAAGCAAACTGGTTGTTTTGGTGTCAGAGGGTTAATGAGACTGTATGAATAGCTAACGATCAATCAAGGTGATGGCATGAGGGAAGAAATTTTTTTATGTCTGGTTGTTTTGGCATTCAGTGATCTGTAGCACCTACAAGAGGAAAATGCACAAATAACTTTAAGCAATGCAATGTTTCAAACATTTCATCTGCTTATTGTTTATAAGGGAAATCTCTGACTGCTTTTTTTGGCGAGGTTGTCAGTGGTTACCTGTAGGTTACATGAGTAGACTGTGAACTGAGGGAAGGTCAGGAAGAATGAAAAAAGTCAGAGTAAAAAACAATATGGATCCATCAGACTGTTTCTTAATGTACACATTTAAAAGACATTTAAAAAAAAAAAAAAAAAAAAAGTTAATAACATACAGTCAACAATTTTCCCTCCAACAAAGCAGACACCCTTGAACACATCTCAGGGGGGCTCCATGAATCAGTTGAATTCTTTCATTTTTAACTTCAGCAACAAGCTAGTGACATATAGGATAAAAACTAAACTGAAACTCTTTGTTTCACTGAAAAAGTTGAATGGCATTCTGCTCAAAAAATTGGTTTAGGACAGACAGTTGAGGATTCTTCCAGTAGTATGTTGGTGATAAACTAATCTGTTCAGACGGAGAAGTGCTGCAACAGTGTTGACAGGATGGCATCCATGACTGACTGACTGTCCCATCATTTATCAGGTGCCACATTCCCTGCTTACACCACATAGCACTGGACACTGGGTCCAGTTAGTGTCAGAAAATGTGTCATAACCATTACAGAGTTGTTGCCATCCTTGGTGCTTCCATTAGCATGCTAGAGGTCTGTCACAGTGTATCTGCCTCAGGTGATGCTGTTGGTGAAAAGCAACTTCGCGCTATTCTATTGGTCATGGGAGGATTGGATGTGTGTGATGTTCGGCCATCCCCGGAGACTAGTCAAACAAACTATTCTCATTGATTTAAAGCACAAACATGAACCAAACCACAACCAAAATTAATGTTGAAATTATTAAATAACGAAAGTGCTTCAGACAGTTCTGATACCAGAATTTATTAATGAAAATGCTTCACTCTCGTCATTTTCCCATGTAACAGAGGAGCAAGTCTCCAACCTTGTGCTTGACTCTCGCCCCACTACCTGTCCACTGGACCCCATACCCTTCGACCTCCTGCAGGCATCTCACCCACACTTATCCCTGCTGTCACCCACATGATCAACTCCTCACTTACAACAGGTGTGTTCCCCACTGCTTTTAAACAAGCCCGAGTAACCCCACTGTTAAAGAAACCTACACAATTATGGGCCGGTTTCACTTCTCTCTTTCCTTTCCAAGACTCTTGAGCACATAATCTTTAATCAGGTCTCTGAATTGCTTTCTGACAACAAACTTCATGATCCCAGCCAATCCGGTTTCAAATGCAGACACTCTAGGGAGACAGCGCTTTTATCTGTAGAGGAAACACTACAATCAGCTAGAGCTACTGGTCAGTCTTCTGTTCTACTATTGCTCGATGTATCAGCTGCCTTTGACATGTTAACCACCAAATCCTCCTCTCCACACTCACTGAGCTTGGCTTCTCAGGATCTGCTCTCTGCTGGTTTGAGTCCTACCTCTCAGGGAGATCCTTTGCGGTTTCCTGGAGGGGAAAAGTGTCTAAATCCCACTGCTTGTCCACAGGGGTACCTCAAGGGTCAGTGCTTGGACCCCTTCTATTCTCAAAATACACCACCGCACTTGGTGCAGTCATCCGCTCACATGGCTTCTCATACCATTCATATGCTGACAATACCCAGCTCCTCCTTTCGTTCCCACCAGACGACCCCACTGTCTCAGCTCGGATATTGGCATGCCTCACCGATATCTCAGCATGGATGAAGGAGCGACACCTTCTGCTTAACCTATCAAAGACTGAGCTCCTTGTCATCCCAGCTGGTCCCTCTATACAACAACAGATCAGTATCCAGCTTCACTCCTGCAAAATCTGCCAGAAACTTGGGTGTCATGATTGATGACCAACTAACTTTTAAAGAGCATGTGACCTCTGTCGCTCGGTCACGCCGATTTGCCCTGTACAACATCAGGAAGATCAGATCCTACCTGTCTGAGCATGCAACACAACTCCTAGTACAAGCGTGGTACTATTACGCTTCAACTATTGTAATTCCTTACTGGCAGGGCTCCCAGCATGCTCGTTAAAACCTTTGCACATGATACAGAATGAGGTGGCTCACCTGGTATTTAACCAGCCCAAACGAGCGCATGTCACTCCACTATTCATATTCCCTCCACTGGCTCCCAGTTGCTGCCCACATCAAGTATAAGTCGATGATGGTTGCCTGCAAAATTGCCACCAAAACCACTCCGACCTACCTGAACTCCCTCATTCAGGTTTACACTTCCTCCCGCTCACTACGCTCTGCCCAGGAATGACACCTGGTGCTGCAACCTCCAAAAGGCCCCAAGTCTCTAGCTAGACTCTTTTCTTTTGTGGTTCCCCGGTGGTGGAACGGGTTACCAAACTCCATTCGTTCTGCAGAGTCCCTCTTGATATTTAGAAAAAGACTAAAGATCAAGCTCTTTACTGAACACCTTGTTTTATTTAAAAAAAAAAAAAAAAAAAAAAAAAAAAAACCTGGTCAACTTTTTGCATTACCTTGTAGCACTGCCTTGTAGCACCTGTGTCCAGTTGGACCAGAAAGTTGTGTTAAGGCACTTACTCTAGTTGTTCTCTCCCATCTAGAACCTTGCTTGTGATGTATGAAAATCTCATATGTATGTCACTTTGGATAAAAGCGTCTGCCAAATGAGAAATTGTAATTGTAATTGTAAAAAGAATCTTAAATAGCTGTGGGACGGCTCAAACGAAGACAGCACGGAGCGGTCGTCTACAATCAAGTCAAAACAAAATCAACACAAACACTCAGTTCAGAGAACATTAGGGTTTTCTAGACTTCGTTAATATGAAAAAATTAGTCCCAATGAAAGTTTGTTCCCCCCCCCAGATGTCCAAGTCCAACAAAAAGACAAAAAAGGCAGGTGTGTGATGAGTACCGTAGCTCTGAATCAGTAAAAACTACGCTGTCTCACCAGAACGTCCCGTTGGAATCTGGGTCCCGCTTGCGATGCTGCAGAGGCCCAATTCTCAGCCCCCCAAAAAACAATCTATACCTTGGTTAGAGTCCTTAAAGCAACAAAAGTTAGGTAGATTGTCCTCCCACGCCGCTGACCTCCAAACACCGACGTAGCTTCCTCTCTCTTCCTCTCTCTCTCTCTCTTCGCGTCCAATGTTACTTCCTGTTTTCAACACCTCCGAAGCACTCATAAAATAAAATAAACAAATAGCAAAAATTCTGTTTCATAGTCCATAGTACTTGTGCTGCAGCAATGTGGCGACTGATAATTTTCATTACTTTCCATTAAAAAAAAAGGTAATGGGAGATAACAATCAGAAAAAATACAAACATTTATATTGTTCCCCATCTCAAAATACCTTTCACAAGGTGGACCTAGGCAACCATTACAGTGTGTTGCCCTTCTCATACTAACTCAAACAAAACACAGTGACATAACTGAGCTGTCACCATTGACTGTCAGAATTCAGACAGACAAACTGGAGACCCACAGAGCAGATCAGAGACTTGTCACAGGGCGTGTGTGTGTGTGTGTGTGTGTGTGTGTGTGCGCGTGTGTGCGTGCGTGCCGGTGGCTGGGTTGCGGGTCTGCTCCTGCTCCCCAGTTGTTACTAAGGGCACCGATTGAATTGCAGTGATTAGGTGCACCTGTCCACAAAAACGGCAGCGACTGCGATTGGTGCACGGGGGGTGGTTAGTTTTTCCCTTAAAAGACACAGGTGTGTTGCATTAAAAGGAAGGGAGTCAGACCACAGGGCGATAGGCAGCCGCGGAGTCAAGAAGGAGCGCACCGGGGCGAGAGAAACGGAGCTGAACGGTGGCAGCGGGAGGACACAGTGACGACACACCGCAGGTAGAGGGACCAGCGCGTAGTGGACCCGAAAGATCCGTGCGGCAGGACCCGAAAGAGGAACCGGCGAGAGAGAGAGGGAGAGAGAGAGAGGAGGCGCCGTAAGGATGGTGGAGGAGTGAGGCACGCTTCACTCCTCTTCTCAGCTAAGTAACCTGTCTTTATCTTCATGACGTCAGGGGCACGCTGATTCCCACAACCTATACAAGGGGGACATTCATAGTTGTGTCTTCCTTCCCCCCTCCCTTTATCATAATTTATTTAATTAATCTGTCTTTATTAGTTTGGTTGGTGTGGATATTTATCCAAGAGTGTTTTCTTGTTTGTTTGGAATTTCTTTTGATGCTTGTTTTGGAGGGGGAAGAGACACTATGACTGTACCCCTGTTTATTGGATGGACCTACTGTACAGGCGGTTATCAGACTCTGAAGTAATTCAGCCCTTTTTCACATAGGCTCCTCGCTGCCATACCTGTGGATGCAGCCACAGGGCTAGCTGTCTTGCAAGACGAGGCTCCCCAGGACCCTGAACTCCTAGCGGCCGGTGAACTGTGGGCTTTTCGGGAGGCTCTAGCCCTGGACTATTTTAACAATTTTTTTATGTGTTTTAATTTAAATAAATGTTCCTACTAAGGCTTCCTCTGTGTGCTGATTAGCAGATTGCTCCCCAGTAGAGCTGTAAAGAAAACAATTAGGGGTTTCAACCCCGTTACAGACTCACAGGTGATGAGAGGAGAGTTTATTGACAGTTGGAGGTCGGTACATGGAAAGCAGTCAGGAAAAGCAGCAGTACAAAATCACTAGGCAGATCGGGAGTCAAAAACACAAGCTAGAGTCCAAAAAAACAGAAAACTGCGAGGAAGGCAAAAGTTCCAAGACGCTGGGCAAAAAAGCAACAAGAGACAAAACAGGTCGAAACACAAGGAAGTCATACACGAGGAAACGCCGGAAAGCTACTCACAAATGGACGCAGACAATCTGACAAAGACACACCGAGAAGGGCAGGTATATATACACACGAGGGGTGGAACAATTAGACACAGGTGAAGACAATGAACAATCACACACGGGGAAGTCAAGACACCTAACAAGACAACACAGAACAGGAACTGAAAAACCCTTACAAAATAAAACAGGAAGTGCTCAGACATGACATGCTCACAGACCTCACTCCAGGAACCTGCACTGTGTTCAGGTCATCAGGTGACCCCCACTGCCTGTTAATCACCTGACCTGGTGCCTGTGCTGGTAGTAGCAACCAACTTGAACTCCTTTAAAACCCCCCAAGGGCCTAATGACCCCAGGCTCCAGAACAGTTATTCCTCATACATTGGGATCCCTCCCAAATTTCAACCCAAGTTTGTTTTCAACTCAATTCTTTGATTTGTTCTAATTCAAGCTCGTAAACCATGGCAACTATTAGGTCCTAGTTGTCTTCTGGGTATGCAGCAGAAAATAGTGCTCTTATTTTTCTTGAGATTCTACTGTATTTTACCCTTTTCTCCCACTGTCCTCTAGTTTCAATATTTTCCCCCTTAATCTCCCGGAGTTTTGGATCTATCTAAACTGGAAAAAGAGGTTGACTGTAATGAAACAAGAGATCCTCTGGTAATGCAGGTGGCGCAATGAAGAACATAGAAGAAGAAGAAGAAGAAGGATATATGTGAGAATGATGGAATAGGCTACCTGCCAAAAAGTCCAAAGGTTTATGCAATTATCTCACCAAATGGGAGGAGGCTTATCTGTATTTGATGAAGAGGAATGTCAATCAAAGTCATGTTATTTGTAAAATATGCCACACACATTTCAGTATATCACACAGAGGGGAAAGCTATGTTAGACAGTGTGACAAATTTCCCAAGCATAAGACAGACTGCATTTATACTATCTCTCCCATTCATTTTCAAAATTACCTTCTCCTACCAATTGTAGGAGGCTACTAATAGCAGTTACGAGTAGCCTCTCTCAGAATCGCAATTGAAGCATATTGTGGAAGTGATGTGTACATATGCTTAAAGTAATACATATGCTAACTAAGTGTTGAATTTCTATGCATAAGCGTATATTAAACTTACCTTACCTATCATGACTTCTAGTTGAGTGAATGCTGTGCGCGGCTAGCTTCCATTGCTCTCCGGTTCCATTTATTGTTTTATTGTGCTGCTCAAACCATCTCTCACTGACACTGCACATGAGTAACATTTCTAACAACGTCAACATCAAGGACATTAGTACAACTACTCTGGTACATCGTATAAACTGCCTCCCCAACCCTGACTCTTCATCCACCCCCAATGACCTTGTCCTTCATTATAATACTGGTCTTCACAATATCCTAGATATGCTTGCCCCTCTGAAACCCCAGTCTGTCTCCTTCTCCCGTTCTGCCCCTTGGTTCACTTCTGCTTTACGCCAACTCAAAGCCAAAGGCCACTGCCTTGAACGCCTTCAAAAGAAATCTGGACTTGTTGTGCACAAAGAAATGTATAGAAATCATATTCTTCAATATAACAGCTCTCTACAGCTAAATCTTCACACTACTCTACTTTATTAACCTCAGGTGAAGGAAACACAAGGTCACTTTTCTCACTAGTTAACAAACTCCGATGTCCACCCGACCATCTAGCCCCTCACATTTACTCCACTACCTTCTGTAACACCTTAATAACCTTCTTTACTGCCAAGGTAGACAAGATCCATCAGCAACTGACTCCAAACACTTCCAACAGCCCTTGCTCCCCATTCCTTCTTACCTCTCTTTTTGTGCTCTGTGAAGTTTTGCTCTCCCCTCTGTATCAGAAATATCAGACCTCATTCACAAATCAAAGCCATCTACCTGCCAACTAGACCCTCTCCCCACCATCCTGGTTAAAGCCTGCCTTCCCTCTGTAGCTCCCCTGATCACTTCCATCATCCATTCCTCACTTTCCACTGGTGTTGTTCCCTCATCTCTCAAATCAGCTTCCATAACCCCAGTTCTCAAAAAACCTGGTTCAGATCCCAATGATTTCAGTAACCTTCGTCCTATCTCTAACCTTCCTTTTCTTTCCAAAATCCTTGAAAATACCATTGTATCTCAGCTCCATGCCCACCTTTCTGACAATAACCTGTATGAACAACTCCAGTCTGGTTTCCACTCTCTCCATAGCACTGAAACAGCATTAGTAACAATCACCAATGATCTCCTCATGGCAGCAGATTCTAGACTTCTAACCATTCTCATCCTTCTTGATCTGAGTGCGGCCTTTGACACCTCTCACAATATTCTCATCCACAGGTTGAACTCTATTGGAATCTCTAATATACCCCCTCAATGGTTTAAATCATATCTAACTGGCTGCACTCAATTCATTCAGCTCCAATCTGTCAAATCCCACCCTTTTCCAGTCACTTCTGGTGTTCCCCAGGGTTCTGTCTTAGGGCCCCTTCTTTTCATTATCTCCCTACTTCCTCTTGGCCATATCTTCTGTAAATTTAACATCAATTTTCATTGCTATGTGGATGACACCCAGCTCTACCTCTCCACTAAAACTAACTCCACCTTCCCACCCACCTCCCTCTGCAATTATCTACAGGAAATTAAATCTTGGCTCTCTGACAAGTTCCTTAAACTTAACAATGATAATAATGAAATTTTACTTATCAGCACTAAATACACCCTGTCCAAATCTCACAGTTTTTCACTAACTGTTGATCATGCCTCTGTTTCCCCCTCCCCACAGGTTAAGAGTCTGGGTGTCATCCTCAACTCCACTCTGTCTTTCCAAGCTCACATCAATAATGTCACCGGGTCTGCTTACTTCCATCTCTGCAGCATTAATCTCTCCTGTCCTTCCCTCACACCACACACCACCGATACTCTTATTCACTCCCTGGTTACCTCCCATCTTGACTATTGTAACTCCCTCCTCTTTGGTCTCCCTCACAAAACGCTACATAAACTTCAACTAGTCAACTAATTCTGCTGCTCGCATCATCTCCAGAACCCTGTCCACTAATCACATCATTCCTGTTCTTCAGCAACTCCACTGGCTCCTGGTCCACTATTGCATCGATTTTAAGATTCTGTTTCTCACATTTAAAGCCATCCACAACCTTGCTCCTTCATATTTCTCTGAACTCCTTCATATCAACACACCTTCTCGCACACTCAGATCCTCTACCTCTATTCACCTCACTGTTCCCTCTGCCCATCTGTCTACCTTTGGACTCAGAGCCTTCAGCCCCTGTTCTTATTTTTTTCCTTTGGTATCTTGATGTTTCATTTGTTGTTTTTAATCCTTTGCTGTAAAATGACCTTGAGCGCTTTGATAGGTGCTTAGAAATAAAATTATTATTATTATTATTATTATTATTATTATTATTATTATTACCCAAAAGAAGCAGAAACATAGTGCAGAGCTGTCATCAAAGCAAATGGTGGCTACTTTGAAGAGTCTAAAATACACTTTTTTGTTTACTACATAATTCCACATGTGTTCCTTCATAGTTTGGATGTCTTCAGTATTAATCTACAATGAAGAAAATTAAAAAAAAAAAAAAAAAGAAAGAAAAAAAAAGAAGAAAAACCATGGATTGAGAAGGTGTGTCCAAACTTTTGACTAGAACTGTACATACATTCAATGGCCACTTTATTAGGTACACCCATCTAATTGCTGGTTAACACAAATAGCTAATCAGCCAATCACATGGCAGCAACTCAATGCATTTAGGAAAAACATTTAGACGTGGTCAAGACGGCTTGCTGAAGTTCAAACCGAGCAACAGAGTGCTGAAGAAAGGGGATTTAAGTGAGTTTGAACGTGGCATGGTTGTTGGTGCCAGATGGGCTGGTCTGAGTATTTCAGAAACTGCTAATCTACTGGGATTTTCATCCACAACCATTTCTGGGGTTTACAGAAAATGATCCGAAAAAGAGAAAATATCCAGTGAGCGGAAGTTGTGTGGACAAAAATGCTGTGTTGATGTCAGAGGTCAGAGGAGAATGGGCAAACTGGTTCGCGATGATACAAAGGCAACAATAACTCAAATGACCATTTGTTACAACCAAGGTATGGAGAATACCATCTCTGAATGCACAACAGTTCACACAGGCTCACCAAAATTGGAAAATAGAAGATTGAAAAAATGTTTCCTGGTCTGATAAGTCTCAATTTCAGCTGCGACATACAGATGGTAGGGTCAGAATTTGGCATAAAAGAGATGAAAGCATGGATCCATCCTGCCTTGTATCAGTGGTTCAGGCTGGTGGTGGTAGTGTAATGGTGTGGGGATATTTTCTTGGCACACTTTGGGCCCCTTGGTACCAATTGAATATCGTTTAAATGACACAGTCTACCTGAATATTGCTGCTGACCATTTCCATCCCTTTATGACCAGAGTGTAACTATTTTCTGATGGCTACTTCCAGCAAGATAATGCACCATATCACAAAGCTCAAATCATCTCAAACTAGTTTCTTGAACATGACAATGAGTTCACTGGACTCCAGTGGCCTCCACAGTCAACAGATCTTAATCCAATAGAGCACCTTTGGGATGTGGTGTGGTGGGAGATTCACATCATGGATGTGCAGCCACCAATCTGCAGCAACTGCGTGATGCTATCATGTCAATATGCACCAAAATATCTGAGGAAAGTTTCATCACCTTGTTGAAAGTATCCCACGAAGAATTAAGGCGGTTCTGAAGGCAAAAGCAGGTCCAACCCGGTACTAGCAAGGTGTACCTAATAAAGTAGCCAGTTATTGTACGTATCTACTATGCTATATAGACTAGATATATAGACTACAATTGAGACTACCTTAAAGCAAAATATGTTAGCATTAAAATAACTTAAACATGAATAGAACTGTTTACTCTCCAAAAAGGTTCTTTTATTTTGAGCAAGACAAACCTACTTTGAATCAGGGAAAAAGGCTGGGAAATAATTTGGCTAGATATACAGTATTAAGCAGAAGTTATCTAATGCAACAATTCCTGTGATACGCACTGCTGGAAGGAGTCTTGTGACCAATCCAAATGATATTAATGATATATTAGAGAGGTTTTATATTGATCTTTATATTCAGCAAAGTGTTCATCAATGGACAAAGACATAGCATCTTTTTTGGATGATTTGAACCTTCCTAAGCTGAACAAGGAACAGTGAGAATAGCTTGACATTCTGAGTTCTTTAAGTGTTGCGTGACTGAGCTTATGCCCCTAATGATGCAGATGTTTACAGAAGCTTCTGAGGAAGGAAAACTGCCTGCTTGCTTATCACAAGCCATTATTACTCTCATTTTTAAGAAGGATAAGGATTCATGTGATTGTGAAAGCTTCAGACCAATTAGCTTGATTTCAACAGATTGTAAAATTTTATCCAAAGTATTGGCAAATAGAATTGAACAAGTGATTACATCACTTACAGTGTTTCCCACAGGATTTTAGGAGACTGTGGTGGGAGGGTCTCTGACCCTCGGGGGTTGGGTGTGTGTGTACGTTTTCAAGCCTGATGTATCTCTTTTGGGCATTTTGAGACCACTGAATGTAATATAAATTGCTGTATATGAACATAACAGGTTGGTATCATCCTTAAGAACATACAAAGGCATATCAGGAATATTGGATTTGGATTTTACCAATAATTTGCTCAAACCTGGGTCAGACGCCCACACTTCAATCAGATGTTACTTTCTGTCAGATGCACACACACGCACAGCGAGAGAGAGAGAGAGAGAGAGAGAGAGAGAGAGAGAGAGAGAGAGAGATCGTCCTCTTAATCTTCAGAAACCCTCTGATTCAGACTGTTTTCTCCCCGTTTTTTTTTTTTTTTTTTTTTACACTTATATCTTTACAAATACAGCAGTAAGAGACCGACTTTCCCTTTTTGTTTTTTCGGCATCAGCCCCCTCATAACCGTGGGCCCGGGGCAGCCGCACCCTCTGCCCCACCGCCGGCTCCGCTACAGCTTTTAAGCCATAACCTCACCCCTCTTCACCGATAAGGCTGTGGCAGAGTCACTGACTCAGTGCTGTCGGATCCCTCTTTTCTTTTTCTTTTCTTTTTCTTTCTCGCCGACGAGAGATATTAAATAATTAATTTCATGTTAATTTTTATAAACGGGTAGAGAGAGAGCACAAACGACAGAGGGATGAGAGAGAGAAATAGCGCGAGCGGGAGAGGGAGAAATAGCGGACAAGTAGCTAGCTACCGGGAAATCAGCACCAGGGATAGCGGAAAGTTAGACTCTGTTTGGTATGTTAGAAGTTGACTGGTGCAATGAGATCAGCAACATGGCCGACACTGCTCCGCTATCGAACTTGATACCTGCCCAAAGGAGAAGTTACACTTACCTCACACAATCTTGAAATGCCGTCCTGGCCTGCTGTCATGTATGGATCATAGACTGTATGGATGCGGTGTCGCCGGATCGCGCCAAATGCAGCAGACAGTAGGATCGTCTATGAACGCGACCTGTTGGCGCGTGCGTGTGTGTTCACGCGCGCGCTCTCGCTCGCGGGCTATAGAGTAGAGTAGGCTACAGCTGTGTAATCGGCTGACTGACGGATCTGGTTAGTATTATTATTTTTTAGGTGGGGAGGAGGGTGGAAAGCGGGGGGGTGGGGGGGGCTGAGGACGAGACTGTGGCGGGCCCAAACGAGACTGTGGAGGGCCGCCACAGTCTCCTTAATTGGTGGGAAACACTGACTTATTCATCCTGATTAGGTGGGATTCATTTGTAAAAGGCACTCATTCAATAATATGTTTACAAGATATAATTTGATCTGCTCAGGACTTAAATTCTCCAATTACGCGACTTCACCAGACACTGAAAAGCCTTGTGGAATGGAGATACCTATTCCACACGCTTCGGTCATTTGGAATTGGTCATACGTTTATGAAATGGATAGAAGTTCTACATAACCAACCAGAGGCTGCAGGAAAGACAAACAGAATAATTTAATTCACAAGCTTGTGTTGTATGCAGATGATATTTTACTGCTGGTATCTGATCTAGTGAAGTACATTCCAGCTTTGCTTATTTGAATTGATTCTTTAGTTATAAAGTAAACTGATCAAAATCTGAAGCTCTCCTATTGATCGCTGACTGCCCCAGATTGTTTTTTCCAGGCAGGGTCATTCCAGTGGCCTCGGGAGTGTATGAGGTATCTCTGCATTCTATTTCCTCATCACTTGAATACAGTTGTGGTGAAAAACTTGGACACCTTGCTGAGAAAAATTTCATCTGATTAGGAGAGGTGTCTTTATGGGGCAAAGTGAATGTATTGAAGATGAAGTGCACACCTAAGATAAATTCTCATTCAACTCCTCTCTATTAACAAGAAAAAATGGCAAAGAATGGCATAACAATTTGAGAATAAAATCAAAGAAGCTAAAGTACATGCCTGTAAGAAAGTTTAGCAAGCGGCCAACTCGACTTGTTTTGGGAGGAGCAGATAATAAAGAATGAACTGAAAAAATATGTAAGAGCATTATAGAATTTGTCTCTTTGTGTAGATGATGCACAAAACAAAATAGTGCAGATGGTTTTGAGGTGACAGGTTCAACTTATTACATAATGACATTTTGCGCTCCGGTTAATCAATTGAATTAGATAAATTGGAATTGGCCATGAGATGGCTCTTTTAAAAATTTCAGATTGTTGATTTAGGCAACTGTACTGTACAGTCCTCAGCTTATTACAGTCAAAGTAGGAGCATCAATCCATAGAGCAGACAAGCAGGTCAGAGGTAAAAGAGAATCCAGTCTTTATGCTGACGAGCAGGCCAGGGGACACACGTCTGAGAGAAAATCCAAGCTTTAACCCACAAGGCAGGGTGTAGGTTGGAGCACATGATTGGCACTACATAGGTGAACAGACAATTCGACAAATACTGCTGGGGAGACCAGTGCTTTTACACTGTGGTGGTTGATGAGGCTTGATTGAATGATTGAGGTCAGGTGTGCTGAGGAGAGGAGGAGGCCGGGCCAGACGTCAGCCATGCCCTGCAGTTAAACACATACACACACACAAAACAGACAGGGGAGAGACAGACACACGACAGAAGGAGAGGGAAACAAAGGTGCACTCTAGGCCAAAAAGGGAGGGAACCTGCAGATCCCAACACAGATAATAATGATACATGAGCTCATAAGCTTGCTTAACCCATCAGGTCCTCCAGATTGGAACTGTGAGTATATGGTAGAATGCCTTTGGGTTTGGTATGTCATCAAACTAAAGTTTAGGTACACAGGTCAGATGACCCATAATCATCCCAAAACAACTATAGTCAGTTTGCACAAGGTGCGGGAATTATTGATATCTCCAGGAAGAAAAAAATCTTCCTCAGCCATGAATCCCTCCCTCGGTGGACAACTAGAGACCATTCTCCTCCACCGTACACTGGATTGCTGGACCAAGCCTTGGTAACACAACAATTTCTTTGTTTCTGCATGGCCAGTGACAATGAATGCGAAGTGGTTCCCTGTGATTGATTTGGCCAACTCTTTCTTTGATCCTGTGTCATATTACTGGTTCACATTTGCCTTGAAAGGTAAATAAATACAGGTGGACCAGATGTCCAGAAGAATTTTCTGAATCCAGTGGTTAACTTGCCCGTGCTGCAAGAAAACTTTTCAGGCTTTGTATTATATATTTAGTATGTGGATTGCTTGTTTGCACAAATGAACAATTGGCAAAGACAGAATTCAAGTTGTGTTGTCGACACTTAAACTGATAAAAATTAATGTTGTCCTTTTTAGGATGCACAGGCTACTGTTGTCAGTGGGTCTGCAACTAGTCCTGAAGCTACTGAGTCTGAAACTGATGCAAGCTTTGGCTTCTGTTCCTGCTTTAGGCATCTCAGATGTGAACACCACCCCAACTACTAAGCATAGGACCGGATCACATCAATGCAGTGGACAGCAACATCAGCTTCACTTGGGAGGATGTCAAAGGAGACAGTCTGGCCTTTTTGGGTTGCACAGTGCATACTGAAGATGACAGGAGCCTCAACATAGAGAAAAAAAAAAAAAAAAAAAAACATGTACACAGATCAATATTTGCTCCTTGATTCTCATAACCCACTGATGCATAAGATGTGGGTTATCAGAACCGAGGGCATTGAATTGTAGCCACTTTTAATTTGTCTCCCAGTGTAGGCCTGAAATGCCTCCCATCTAGTTGCACCAGATGTTTCATTTGTGTTCGAAAAAAAAGCAAATCTGTTGACCTAAACGTTCTGTGAACTTGGGGTCTAAAAGCCTTATCTGCTGTTATCGCCATGTTGCTGGATCACTAGTCAGTTTAGATTTAATTTCTGTCAAGGAAACTGCTGCATGGTCTGAAATAACCAACCTGTTATATTGACAGTTTTCAATTTTAGAAAAAAACAGAAGAAAATAATAATCAATACCAAAGTATGTGTGGTGTGTGCTTGAATGGCAAGAACATAATGAAGCAGGGTGTAGAAATCTCCAAATGTCTGTAAAATCTAGTCCCTGAATAAACTGATGGAATATTTTTCTCATATTCACATAGAATTATCAATATCAGATGAGCAGTATTTAGTTGGATCTAAAGTGCAATTTAAATCACAGCTATAATATATTTTCTGGATAAGCAAATGGACTGTATTTATTTTGCACTCTTCTAGTCTTAATGACCACTCAAAACACTTTTACAACACTAGTCAGCATTCACACACACATTCCTTTACTGGTGGCTATGTGCCACCTGCTTATTATGAGCAGTTATCATTCACATGCACACTGACACGGATCACACAGCATTGGGAGCAATTTGGGATTCAGTATCTTGCCCAAGGACACTTCATCATGTAGACTGCAGGGACCTTCTGATTAGTGGACAACCACTCTACCTCCTGAGTCACAG